>NC_142778.1:22055000-22205000 GCF_988280905.1 Pimephales promelas
GAATTTGGGAAGATTGGAGAAACTTAATTTTTCGCCCAAAAAAAAAAACGTAAGGGGTACCACTGTCGTTTTTTTTTCGGGCCGAATTTTTGAGTTTCGATATCTCAGCTCTGGAAGGGGCTAGAGCCTCCATTTTTGCACTCAGGTCTAAGTCTCATGGCCCTCTATTAGAATTTGGGAAGATTGGAGAAACTTAATTTTTCGCCAAAAAAAAAAACGTAAGGGGTACCACTGTCGTTTTTTTTTTCGGGCCGAATTTTTGAGTTTCGATATCTCAGCTCTGGAAGGGGCTAGAGCCTCCATTTTTACACTCAGGTCTAAGTCGCATGGCCCTCTATCAGAATTTGGGAAGATTGGAGAAACTTAATTTTTCGCCCAAAAAAAAAAACGTAAGGGGTACCACTGTCGTTTTTTTTTAGGGCCGAATTTTTGAGTTTCGATATCTCAGCTCTGGAAGGGGCTAGAGCCTCCATTTTTGCACTCAGGTCTAAGTCTCATGGCCCTCTATTAGAATTTGGGAAGATTGGAGAAACTTAATTTTTCGCCCCCAAAAAAAACGACAGTGGTACCCCTTACGTTTTTTTTTTGGGGCCAAAAATTAAGTTTCTCCAATCTTCCCAAATTCAGATAGAGGGCCATGCGACTTAGACCTGAGTGCAAAAATGGAGGCTCTAGCCCCTTCCAGAGCTGAGATATCGAAACTCAAAAATTCGGCCCGAAAAAAAAAACGACAGTGGTACCCCTTACGGTTTTTTTTTGGGCGAAAAATTAAGTTTCTCCAATCTTCCCAAATTCTGATAGAGGGCCATGAGACTTAGACCTGAGTGCAAAAATGGAGGCTCTAGCCCCTTCCAGAGCTGAGATATCGAAACTCAAAAATTCGGCCCGAAAAAAAAAACGACAGTGGTACCCCTTACGTTTTTTTTGGGGGGGTGAAAAATTAAGTTTCTCCAATCTTCCCAAAACTCTGGATTCTGATAGAGGGCCATGAGACTTAGACCTGAGTGCAAAAATGGAGGCTCTAGCCCCTTCCAGAGCTGAGATATCGAAACTCAAAAATTCGGCCCGAAAAAAAAAACGACAGTGGTACCCCTTACGTTTTTTTTTTTGGGGCGAAAAATTAAGTTTCTCCAATCTTCCCAAATTCTGATAGAGGGCCATGAGACTTAGACCTGAGTGCAAAAATGGAGGCTCTAGCCCCTTCCAGAGCTGAGATATGGAAACTCAAAAAAAAAAAACGACAGTGGTACCCCTTACGTTTTTTTTTTGGGGCGAAAAATTAAGTTTCTCCAATCTTCCCAAAACTCTGGATTCTGATAGAGGGCCATGAGACTTAGACCTGAGTGCAAAAATAGAGGCTCTAGCCCCTTCCAGAGCTGAGATATCGAAACTCAAAAATTCGGCCAGAAAAAAAACCGACAGTGGTACCCCTTACGTTTTTTTTTTTTGGGCGAAAAATTAAGTTTCTCCAATCTTCCCAAATTCTGATAGAGGGCCATGAGACTTAGACCTGAGTGCAAAAATGGAGGCTCTAGCCCCTTCCAGAGCTGAGATATTTAAACTCAAAAATTCGGCCCGAAAAAAAAAAAACGACAGTGGTACCCCTTAGGGTTTTTTTTTGGGCGAAAAATTAAGTTTCTCCAATCTTCCCAAATTCTGATAGAGGGCCATGAGACTTAGACCTGAGTGCAAAAATGGAGGCTCTAGCCCCTTCCAGAGCTGAGATATCGAAACTCAAAAATTCGGCCCGAAAAAAAAACGACAGTGGTACCCCTTAGGGTTTTTTTTTTGGGCGAAAAATTAAGTTTCTCCGATCTTCCAAAATTCTGATAGAGGGCCATGAGACTTAGACCTGAGTGCAAAAATGGAGGCTCTAGCCCCTTCCAGAGCTGAGATATCGAAACTCAAAAATTCGGCCCGAAAAAAAAACGACAGTGGTACCCCTTACGTTTTTTTTTTGGGCGAAAAATTAAGTTTCTCCGATCTTCCCAAATTCTGATAGAGGGCCATGAGACTTAGACCTGAGTGCAAAAATGGAGGCTCTAGCCCCTTCCAGAGCTGAGATATCGAAACTCAAAAATTCGGCCCGAAAAAAAAAACGACAGTGGTACCCCTTACGTTTTTTTTTTGGGCGAAAAATTAACTTTCTCCAATCTTCCCAAATTCTGATAGAGGGCCATGAGACTTAGACCTGAGTGCAAAAATGGAGGCTCTAGCCCCTTCCAGAGCTGAGATATCGAAACTCAAAAATTCGGCCCGAAAAAAAAAACGACAGTGGTACCCCTTACGTTTTTTTTTTGGGCGAAAAATTAAGTTTCTCCAATCTTCCCAAATTCTGATAGAGGGCCATGCAACTAAGACCTGAGTGCAAAAATGGAGGCTCTAGCCCCTTCCAGAGCTGAGATATCGAAACTCAAAAATTCGGCCCGAAAAAAAAACGACAGTGGTACCCCTTAGGGGTTTTTTTTGAGCGAAAAATTAAGTTTCTCCAATCTTCCCAAATTATGATAGAGGGCCATGAGACTTAGACCTGAGTGCAAAAATGGAGGCTCTAGCCCCTTCCAGAGCTGAGATATCGAAACTCAAAAATTCGGCCCGGAAAAAAAAACGACAGTGGTACCCCTTACGTTTTTTTTTTGGGGTGAAAAATTAAGTTTCTCCAATCTTCCCAAAACTCTGGATTCTGATAGAGGGCCATGAGACTTAGACCTGAGTGCAAAAATGGAGGCTCTAGCCCCTTCCAGAGCTGAGATATCGAAACTCAAAAATTCGGCCCGAAAAAAAAACGACAGTGGTACCCCTTACGTTTTTTTTTTGGGCGAAAAATTAAGTTTCTCCAATCTTCCCAAATTCTGATAGAGGGCCATGAGACTTAGACCTGAGTGCAAAAATGGAGGCTCTAGCCCCTTCCAGAGCTGAGATATCGAAACTCAAAAATTCGGCCCGAAAAAAAAACGACAGTGGTACCCCTTAGGGGTTTTTTTTGGGCGAAAAATTAAGTTTCTCCAATCTTCCCAAATTCTGATAGAGGGCCATGAGACTTAGACCTGAGTGCAAAAATGGAGGCTCTTGCCCCTTCCAGAGCTGAGATATCGAAACTCAAAAATTCGGCCAGAAAAAAAAACGACAGTGGTACCCCTTACGTTTTTTTTTTGGGCGAAAAATTTAGTTTCTCCAATCTTCCCAAATTCTGATAGAGGGCCATGAGACTTAGACCTGAGTGCAAAAATGGAGGCTCTAGCCCCTTCCAGAGCTGAGATATCGAAACTCAAAAATTCGGCCCGAAAAAAAAAACGACAGTGGTACCCCTTACGTTTTTTTTTTTGGGCGAAAAATTAAGTTTCTCCAATCTTCCCAAATTCTGATAGAGGGCCATGAGACTTAGACCTGAGTGCAAAAATTGAGGCTCTAGCCCCTTCCAGAGCTGAGATATCGAAACTCAAAAATTCGGCCCGAAAAAAAAAACGACAGTGGTACCCCTTACGTTTTTTTTTTGGGCGAAAAATTAACTTTCTCCAATCTTCCCAAATTCTGATAGAGGGCCATGAGACTTAGACCTGAGTGCAAAAATGGAGGCTCTAGCCCCTTCCAGAGCTGAGATATCGAAACTCAAAAATTCGGCCCGAAAAAAAAAACGACAGTGGTACCCCTTACGTTTTTTTTTTGGGCGAAAAATTAAGTTTCTCCAATCTTCCCAAATTCTGATAGAGGGCCATGCAACTAAGACCTGAGTGCAAAAATGGAGGCTCTAGCCCCTTCCAGAGCTGAGATATCGAAACTCAAAAATTCGGCCCGAAAAAAAAACGACAGTGGTACCCCTTAGGGGTTTTTTTTGGGCGAAAAATTAAGTTTCTCCAATCTTCCCAAATTATGATAGAGGGCCATGAGACTTAGACCTGAGTGCAAAAATGGAGGCTCTAGCCCCTTCCAGAGCTGAGATATCGAAACTCAAAAATTCGGCCCGGAAAAAAAAACGACAGTGGTACCCCTTACGTTTTTTTTTTGGGGTGAAAAATTAAGTTTCTCCAATCTTCCCAAAACTCTGGATTCTGATAGAGGGCCATGAGACTTAGACCTGAGTGCAAAAATGGAGGCTCTAGCCCCTTCCAGAGCTGAGATATCGAAACTCAAAAATTCGGCCCGAAAAAAAAACGACAGTGGTACCCCTTACGTTTTTTTTTTGGGCGAAAAATTAAGTTTCTCCAATCTTCCCAAATTCTGATAGAGGGCCATGAGACTTAGACCTGAGTGCAAAAATGGAGGCTCTAGCCCCTTCCAGAGCTGAGATATCGAAACTCAAAAATTCGGCCCGAAAAAAAAACGACAGTGGTACCCCTTAGGGGTTTTTTTTGGGCGAAAAATTAAGTTTCTCCAATCTTCCCAAATTCTGATAGAGGGCCATGAGACTTAGACCTGAGTGCAAAAATGGAGGCTCTTGCCCCTTCCAGAGCTGAGATATCGAAACTCAAAAATTCGGCCAGAAAAAAAAACGACAGTGGTACCCCTTACGTTTTTTTTTTGGGCGAAAAATTTAGTTTCTCCAATCTTCCCAAATTCTGATAGAGGGCCATGAGACTTAGACCTGAGTGCAAAAATGGAGGCTCTAGCCCCTTCCAGAGCTGAGATATCGAAACTCAAAAATTCGGCCCGAAAAAAAAAACGACAGTGGTACCCCTTACGTTTTTTTTTTTGGGCGAAAAATTAAGTTTCTCCAATCTTCCCAAATTCTGATAGAGGGCCATGAGACTTAGACCTGAGTGCAAAAATTGAGGCTCTAGCCCCTTCCAGAGCTGAGATATCGAAACTCAAAAATTCGGCCCGAAAAAAAAAACGACAGTGGTACCCCTTACGTTTTTTTTTTGGGCGAAAAATTAAGTTTCTCCAATCTTCCCAAATTCTGATAGAGGGCCATGAGACTTAGAACTGAGTGCAAAAATGGAGGCTCTAGCCCCTTCCAGAGCTGAGATATCGAAACTCAAAAATTCGGCCCGAAAAAAAAAACGACAGTGGTACCCCTTACGTTTTTTTTTTCGGCGAAAAATTAAGTTTCTCCAATCTTCCCAAATTCTGATAGAGGGCCATGAGACTTAGACCTGAGTGCAAAAATGGAGGCTCTAGCCCCTTCCAGAGCTGAGATATCGAAACTCAAAAATTCGTCCCGAAAAAAAAACTACAGTGGTACCCCTTACGTTTTTTTTTTGGGGCGAAAAATTAAGTTTCTCCAATCTTCCCAAATTCTGATAGAGGGCCATGAGACTTAGACCTGAGTGCAAAAATGGAGGCTCTAGCCCCTTCCAGAGCTGAGATATGGAAACTCAAAAATTCGGCCCGAAAAAAAAAACGACAGTGGTACCCCTTAAATTTTTTTTTTGGGGTGAAAAATTAAGTTTCTCCAATCCTCCCAAAACTCTGGATTCTGATAGAGGGCCATGAGACTTAGACCTGAGTGCAAAAATGGAAGCTCTAGCCCCTTCCAGAGCTGAGATATCGAAACTCAAAAATTCGGCCCGAAAAAAAAACGACAGTGGTACCCCTTAGGGGTTTTTTTTGGGCGAAAAATTAAGTTTCTCCAATCTTCCCAAATTCTGATAGAGGGCCATGAGACTTAGACCTGAGTGCAAAAATGGAGGCTCTAGCCCCTTCCAGAGCTGAGATATCGAAACTCAAAAATTCGGCCCGAAAAAAAAACGACAGTGGTACCCCTTAGGGGTTTTTTTTGGGCGAAAAATTAAGTTTCTCCAATCTTCCCAAATTCTGATAGAGGGCCATGAGACTTAGACCTGAGTGCAAAAATGGAGGCTCTAGCCCCTTCCAGAGCTGAGATATCGAAACTCAAAAATTCGGCCCGGAAAAAAAAAAACGACAGTGGTACCCCTTACGTTTTTTTTTTTTGGGGTGAAAAGTTAAGTTTCTCTAATCTTCCCAAAACTCTGGATTCTGATAGAGGGCCATGAGACTTAGACCTGAGTGCAAAAATGGAGGCTCTAGCCCCTTCCAGAGCTGAGATATCGAAACTCAAAAATTCGGCCCGAAAAAAAAAACGACAGTGGTACCCCTTACGTTTTTTTTTTGGGCGAAAAATTAAGTTTCTCCAATCTTCCCAAATTCTGATAGAGGGCCATGAGACTTAGACCTGAGTGCAAAAATGGAGGCTCTAGCCCCTTCCAGAGCTGAGATATCGAAACTCAAAAATTCGGCCCGAAAAAAAAACGACAGTGGTACCCCTTAGGGGTTTTTTTTGGGCGAAAAATTAAGTTTCTCCAATCTTCCCAAATTCTGATAGAGGGCCATGAGACTTAGACCTGAGTGCAAAAATGGAGGCTCTTGCCCCTTCCAGAGCTGAGATATCGAAACTCAAAAATTCGGCCAGAAAAAAAAACGACAGTGGTACCCCTTACGTTTTTTTTTTGGGCGAAAAATTTAGTTTCTCCAATCTTCCCAAATTCTGATAGAGGGCCATGAGACTTAGACCTGAGTGCAAAAATGGAGGCTCTAGCCCCTTCCAGAGCTGAGATATCGAAACTCAAAAATTCGGCCCGAAAAAAAAAACGACAGTGGTACCCCTTACGTTTTTTTTTTTGGGCGAAAAATTAAGTTTCTCCAATCTTCCCAAATTCCGATAGAGGGCCATGAGACTTAGACCTGAGTGCAAAAATTGAGGCTCTAGCCCCTTCCAGAGCTGAGATATCGAAACTCAAAAATTCGGCCAGAAAAAAAAAACGACAGTGGTACCCCTTACGTTTTTTTTTTGGGCGAAAAATTAAGTTTCTCCAATCTTCCCAAATTCTGATAGAGGGCCATGAGACTTAGACCTGAGTGCAAAAATGGAGGCTCTAGCCCCTTCCAGAGCTGAGATATCGAAACTCAAAAATTCGTCCCGAAAAAAAAACTACAGTGGTACCCCTTACGTTTTTTTTTTGGGGCGAAAAATTAAGTTTCTCCAATCTTCCCAAATTCTGATAGAGGGCCATGAGACTTAGACCTGAGTGCAAAAATGGAGGCTCTAGCCCCTTCCAGAGCTGAGATATGGAAACTCAAAAATTCGGCCCGAAAAAAAAAACGACAGTGGTACCCCTTACATTTTTTTTGGGGTGAAAAATTAAGTTTCTCCAATCTTCCCAAAACTCTGGATTCTGATAGAGGGCCATGAGACTTAGACCTGAGTGCAAAAATGGAGGCTCTAGCCCCTTCCAGAGCTGAGATATCGAAACTAAAAAATTCGGCCCGAAAAAAAACGACAGTGGTACCCCTTACGTTTTTTTTTTTGGGGCGAAAAACTAAGTTTCTCCAATCTTCCCAAATTCTGATAGAGGGCCATGAGACTTAGACCTGAGTGCAAAAATGGAGGCTCTAGCCCCTTCCAGAGCTGAGATATGGAAACTCAAAAATTCGGCCCGAAAAAAAAAAACGACAGTGGTACCCCTTACGTTTTTTTTTTCGGCGAAAAATTAAGTTTCTCCAATCTTCCCAAATTCTGATAGAGGGCCATGAGACTTAGACCTGAGTGCAAAAATGGAGGCTCTAGCCCCTTCCAGAGCTGAGATATGGAAACTCAAAAATTCGGCCCGAAAAAAAAAAAACGACATTGGTACCCCTTACGTTTTTTTTGGGGGGCGAAAAATTAAGTTTCTCCAATCTTCCCAAAACTCTGGATTCTGATAGAGGGCCATGAGACTTAGACCTGAGTGCAAAAATGGAGGCTCTAGCCCCTTCCAGAGCTGAGATATCGAAACTCAAAAATTCGGCCCGAAAAAAAACGACAGTGGTACCCCTTACGTTTTTTTTTTGGGGGCGAAAAATTAAGTTTCTCCAATCTTCCCAAATTCTGATAGAGGGCCATGAGACTTAGACCTGAGTGCAAAAATGGAGGCTCTAGCCCCTTCCAGAGCTGAGATATCGAAACTCAAAAATTCGGCCCGAAAAAAAAACGACAGTGGTACCCCTTACGTTTTTTTTTTTGGGCGAAAAATTAAGTTTCTCCAATCTTCCCAAATTCTGATAGAGGGCCATGAGACTTAGACCTGAGTGCAAAAATGGAGGCTCTAGCCCCTTCCAGAGTGCAAAAATGGAGGCTCTAGCCCCTTCCAGAGCTGAGATATCGAAACTCAAAAATTCGGCCAGAAAAAAAAACGACAGTGGTACCCCTTATGTTTTTTTTTTGGGCGAAAAATTAAGTTTCTCCAATCTTCCCAAATTCTGATAGAGGGCCATGAGACTTAGACCTGAGTGCAAAAATGGAGGCTCTAGCCCCTTCCAGAGCTGAGATATCGAAACTCAAAAATTCGGCCCGAAAAAAAAACGACAGTGGTACCCCTTACGGTTTTTTTTTTTGGGCGAAAAATTAAGTTTCTCCAATCTTCTCAAATTCTGATAGAGGGCCATGAGACTTAGACCTGAGTGCAAAAATGGAGGCTCTAGCCCCTTCCAGAGCTGAGATATCGAAACTCAAAAATTCGGCCAGAAAAAAAAACGACAGTGGTACCCCTTACGTTTTTTTTTTTGGGCGAAAAATTAAGTTTCTCCAATCTTCCCAAATTCTGATAGAGGGCCATGAGACTTAGACCTGAGTGCAAAAATGGAGGCTCTAGCCCCTTCCAGAGCTGAGATATCGAAACTCAAAAATTCGGCCCGAAAAAAAAAACGACAGTGGTACCCCTTACGTTTTTTTTTTGCGCGAAAAATTAAGTTTCTCCAATCTTCCCAAATTCTGATAGAGGGCCATGAGACTTAGACCTGAGTGCAAAAATGGAGGCTCTAGACCCTTCCAGAGCTGATATATCGAAACTCAAAAATTCGGCCCGAAAAAAAAAACGACAGTGGTACCCCTTACGTTTTTTTTTTGGGCGAAAAATTAAGTTTCTCCAATCTTCCCAAATTCTGATAGAGGGCCATGAGACTTAGACCTGAGTGCAAAAATGGAGGCTCTAGCCCCTTCCAGAGCTGAGATATCGAAACTCAAAAATTCGGCCCGAAAAAAAAACGACAGTGGTACCCCTTACGTTTTTTTTTTCGGCGAAAAATTAAGTTTCTCCAATCTTCCCAAATTCCGATAGAGGGCCATGAGACTTAGACCTGAGTGCAAAAATGGAGGCTCTAGCCCCTTCCAGAGCTGAGATATCGAAACTCAAAAATTCGGCCCGAAAAAAAAACGACAGTGGTACCCCTTACGTTTTTTTTTGGGGGGCGAAAAATTAAGTTTCTCCAATCTTCCCAAATTCTGATAGAGGGCCATGAGACTTAGACCTGAGTGCAAAAATGGAGGCTCTAGCCCCTTCCAGAGCTGAGATATGGAAACTCAAAAATTCGGCCCGAAAAAAAAAACGACAGTGGTACCCATTACGTTTTTTTTGGGGGGCGAAAAATTAAGTTTCTCCAATCTTCCCAAAACTCTGGATTCTGATAGAGGGCCATGAGACTTAGACCTGAGTGCAAAAATGGAGGCTCTAGCCCCTTCCAGAGCTGAGATATCGAAACTCAAAAATTCGGCCCGAAAAAAAAACGACAGTGGTACCCCTTACGTTTTTTTTTTCGGCGAAAAATTAAGTTTCTCCAATCTTCCCAAATTCCGATAGAGGGCCATGAGACTTAGACCTGAGTGCAAAAATGGAGGCTCTAGCCCCTTCCAGAGCTGAGATATCGAAACTCAAAAATTCGGCCCGAAAAAAAAACGACAGTGGTACCCCTTACGTTTTTTTTTGGGGGGCGAAAAATTAAGTTTCTCCAATCTTCCCAAATTCTGATAGAGGGCCATGAGACTTAGACCTGAGTGCAAAAATGGAGGCTCTAGCCCCTTCCAGAGCTGAGATATGGAAACTCAAAAATTCGGCCCGAAAAAAAAAACGACAGTGGTACCCATTACGTTTTTTTTGGGGGGCGAAAAATTAAGTTTCTCCAATCTTCCCAAAACTCTGGATTCTGATAGAGGGCCATGAGACTTAGACCTGAGTGCTAAAATGGAGGCTCTAGCCCCTTCCAGAGCTGAGATATCGAAACTCAAAAATTCGGCCCGAAAAAAAACGACAGTGGTACCCCTTACGTTTTTTTTTTTGGGGCGAAAAATTAAGTTTCTCCAATCTTCCCAAATTCTGATAGAGGGCCATGAGACTTAGACCTGAGTGCAAAAATGGAGGCTCTAGCCCCTTCCAGAGCTGAGATATCGAAACTCAAAAATTCGGCCCGAAAAAAAAACGACAGTGGTACCCCTTACGTTATTTTTTTGGGGCGAAAAATTAAGTTTCTCCAATCTTCCCAAATTCTGATAGAGGGCCATGAGACTTAGACCTGAGTGCAAAAATGGAGGCTCTAGCCCCTTCCAGAGCTGAGATATTTAAACTCAAAAATTCGGCCCGAAAAAAAAAACGACAGTGGTACCCCTTACGTTTTTTTTTTGGGGCGAAAAATTAAGTTTCTCCAATCTTCCCAAAACTCTGGATTCTGATAGAGGGCCATGAGACTTAGACCTGAGTGCAAAAATGGAGGCTCTAGCCCCTTCCAGAGCTGAGATATCGAAACTCAAAAATTCGGCCCGAAAAAAAAACGACAGTGGTACCCCTTAGGGGTTTTTTTTGGGCGAAAAATTAAGTTTCTCCAATCTTCCCAAATTCTGATAGAGGGCCATGAGACTTAGACCTGAGTGCAAAAATGGAGGCTCTTGCCCCTTCCAGAGCTGAGATATCGAAACTCAAAAATTCGGCCAGAAAAAAAAACGACAGTGGTACCCCTTACGTTTTTTTTTTGGGCGAAAAATTTAGTTTCTCCAATCTTCCCAAATTCTGATAGAGGGCCATGAGACTTAGACCTGAGTGCAAAAATGGAGGCTCTAGCCCCTTCCAGAGCTGAGATATCGAAACTCAAAAATTCGGCCCGAAAAAAAAAACGACAGTGGTACCCCTTACGTTTTTTTTGGGGGGCGAAAAATTAAGTTTCTCCAATCTTCCCAAATTCTGATAGAGGGCCATGAGACTTAGACCTGAGTGCAAAAATTGAGGCTCTAGCCCCTTCCAGAGCTGAGATATCGAAACTCAAAAATTCGGCCCGAAAAAAAAAACGACAGTGGTACCCCTTACGGTTTTTTTTTGGGCGAAAAATTAAGTTTCTCCAATCTTCCCAAATTCTGATAGAGGGCCATGAGACTTAGACCTGAGTGCAAAAATGGAGGCTCTAGCCCCTTCCAGAGCTGAGATATCGAAACTCAAAAATTCGGCCCGAAAAAAAAACGACAGTGGTACCCCTTACGTTTTTTTTTTGGGCGAAAAATTTAGTTTCTCCAATCTTCCCAAATTCTGATAGAGGGCCACGAGACTTAGACCTGAGTGCAAAAATGGAGGCTCTAGCCCCTTCCAGAGCTGAGATATGGAAACTCAAAAATTCGGCCCGAAAAAAAAAACGACAGTGGTACCCCTTACGTTTTTTTTTTCAGCGAAAAATTAAGTTTCTCCAATCTTCCCAAATTCTGATAGAGGGCCATGAGACTTAGACCTGAGTGCAAAAATGGAGGCTCTAGCCCCTTCCAGAGCTGAGATATCGAAACTCAAAAATTCGTCCCGAAAAAAAAACGACAGTGGTACCCCTTACGTTTTTTTTTTGGGGCGAAAAATTAAGTTTCTCCAATCTTCCCAAATTCTGATAGAGGGCCATGAGACTTAGACCTGAGTGCAAAAATGGAGGCTCTAGCCCCTTCCAGAGCTGAGATATCGAAACTCAAAAATTCGGCCCGAAAAAAAAACGACAGTGGTACCCCTTACGTTTTTTTTTTTGGGCGAAAAATTAAGTTTCTCCAATCTTCCCAAATTCTGATAGAGGGCCATGAGACTTAGACCTGAGTGCAAAAATGGAGGCTCTAGCCCCTTCCAGAGCTGAGATATGGAAACTCAAAAATTCGGCCCGAAAAAAAAAACGACAGTGGTACCCCTTACGTTTTTTTTTTCGGCGAAAAATTAAGTTTCTCCAATCTTCTCAAATTCTGATAGAGGGCCATGAGACTTAGACCTGAGTGCAAAAATGGAGGCTCTAGCCCCTTCCAGAGCTGAGATATCGAAACTCAAAAATTCGTCCCGAAAAAAAAACGACAGTGGTACCCCTTACGTTTTTTTTTTGGGGCGAAAAATTAAGTTTCTCCAATCTTCCCAAATTCTGATAGAGGGCCATGAGACTTAGACCTGAGTGCAAAAATGGAGGCTCTAGCCCCTTCCAGAGCTGAGATATCGAAACTCAAAAATTCGGCCCGAAAAAAAAACGACAGTGGTACCCCTTACGTTTTTTTTTTTGGGCGAAAAATTAAGTTTCTCCAATCTTCCTAAATTCTGATAGAGGGCCATGAGACTTAGACCTGAGTGCAAAAATGGAGGCTCTAGCCCCTTCCAGAGCTGAGATATGGAAACTCAAAAATTCGGCCCGAAAAAAAAAACGACAGTGGTACCCCTTACGTTTTTTTTTTCGGCGAAAAATTAAGTTTCTCCAATCTTCCCAAATTCTGATAGAGGGCCATGAGACTTAGACCTGAGTGCAAAAATGGAGGCTCTAGCCCCTTCCAGAGCTGAGATATCGAAACTCAAAAATTCGTCCCGAAAAAAAAACGACAGTGGTACCCCTTACGTTTTTTTTTTGGGGCGAAAAATTAAGTTTCTCCAATCTTCCCAAATTCTGATAGA
Organism: Pimephales promelas; assembly: GCF_988280905.1. Classification (NCBI taxonomy): domain Eukaryota; kingdom Metazoa; phylum Chordata; class Actinopteri; order Cypriniformes; family Leuciscidae; genus Pimephales; species Pimephales promelas. The sequence continues at coordinate 22,067,651 of NC_142778.1, forward strand.
GGGCCATGAGACTTAGACCTGAGTGCAAAAATGGAGGCTCTAGCCCCTTCCAGAGCTGAGATATGGAAACTCAAAAATTCGGCCCGAAAAAAAAAACGACAGTGGTACCCCTTACGTTTTTTTTTTGGGGTGAAAAGTTAAGTTTCTCTAATCTTCCCAAAACTCTGGATTCTGATAGAGGGCCATGAGACTTAGACCTGAGTGCAAAAATGGAGGCTCTAGCCCCTTCCAGAGCTGAGATATCGAAACTCAAAAATTCGGCCCGAAAAAAAAACGACAGTGGTACCCCTTACGTTTTTTTTTTGGGCGAAAAATTAAGTTTCTCCAATCTTCCCAAATTCTGATAGAGGGCCATGAGACTTAGACCTGAGTGCAAAAATGGAGGCTCTAGCCCCTTCCAGAGCTGAGATATCGAAACTCAAAAATTCGGCCCGAAAAAAAAAACGACAGTGGTACCCCTTAGGGGTTTTTTTTGGGCGAAAAATTAAGTTTCTCCAATCTTCCCAAATTCTGATAGAGGGCCATGAGACTTAGACCTGAGTGCAAAAATGGAGGCTCTTGCCCCTTCCAGAGCTGAGATATCGAAACTCAAAAATTCGGCCAGAAAAAAAAACGACAGTGGTACCCCTTACGGTTTTTTTTTGGGCGAAAAATTTAGTTTCTCCAATCTTCCCAAATTCTGATAGAGGGCCATGAGACTTAGACCTGAGTGCAAAAATGGAGGCTCTAGCCCCTTCCAGAGCTGAGATATCGAAACTCAAAAATTCGGCCCGAAAAAAAAAACGACAGTGGTACCCCTTACGTTTTTTTTTTTGGGCGAAAAATTAAGTTTCTCCAATCTTCCCAAATTCCGATAGAGGGCCATGAGACTTAGACCTGAGTGCAAAAATTGAGGCTCTAGCCCCTTCCAGAGCTGAGATATCGAAACTCAAAAATTCGGCCAGAAAAAAAAAACGACAGTGGTACCCCTTACGTTTTTTTTTTGGGCGAAAAATTAAGTTTCTCCAATCTTCCCAAATTCTGATAGAGGGCCATGAGACTTAGACCTGAGTGCAAAAATGGAGGCTCTAGCCCCTTCCAGAGCTGAGATATCGAAACTCAAAAATTCGTCCCGAAAAAAAAACTACAGTGGTACCCCTTACGTTTTTTTTTTGGGGCGAAAAATTAAGTTTCTCCAATCTTCCCAAATTCTGATAGAGGGCCATGAGACTTAGACCTGAGTGCAAAAATGGAGGCTCTAGCCCCTTCCAGAGCTGAGATATGGAAACTCAAAAATTCGGCCCGAAAAAAAAAACGACAGTGGTACCCCTTACATTTTTTTTTGGGGTGAAAAATTAAGTTTCTCCAATCTTCCCAAAACTCTGGATTCTGATAGAGGGCCATGAGACTTAGACCTGAGTGCAAAAATGGAGGCTCTAGCCCCTTCCAGAGCTGAGATATCGAAACTCAAAAATTCGGCCCGAAAAAAAAACGACAGTGGTACCCCTTACGTTTTTTTTTCGGCGAAAAATTAAGTTTCTCCAATCTTCCCAAATTCTGATAGAGGGCCATGAGACTTAGACCTGAGTGCAAAAATGGAGGCTCTAGCCCCTTCCAGAGCTGAGATATGGAAACTCAAAAATTCGGCCCGAAAAAAAAAAACGACAGTGGTACCCCTTACGTTTTTTTTTTCGGCGAAAAATTAAGTTTCTCCAATCTTCCCAAATTCTGATAGAGGGCCATGAGACTTAGACCTGAGTGCAAAAATGGAGGCTCTAGCCCCTTCCAGAGCTGAGATATGGAAACTCAAAAATTCGGCCCGAAAAAAAAAAACGACATTGGTACCCCTTACGTTTTTTTTGGGGGGCGAAAAATTAAGTTTCTCCAATCTTCCCAAAACTCTGGATTCTGATAGAGGGCCATGAGACTTAGACCTGAGTGCAAAAATGGAGGCTCTAGCCCCTTCCAGAGCTGAGATATCGAAACTCAAAAATTCGGCCCGAAAAAAAACGACAGTGGTACCCCTTACGTTTTTTTTTTGGGGGCGAAAAATTAAGTTTCTCCAATCTTCCCAAATTCTGATAGAGGGCCATGAGACTTAGACCTGAGTGCAAAAATGGAGGCTCTAGCCCCTTCCAGAGCTGAGATATCGAAACTCAAAAATTCGGCCCGAAAAAAAAACGACAGTGGTACCCCTTACGTTTTTTTTTTTGGGCGAAAAATTAAGTTTCTCCAATCTTCCCAAATTCTGATAGAGGGCCATGAGACTTAGACCTGAGTGCAAAAATGGAGGCTCTAGCCCCTTCCAGAGTGCAAAAATGGAGGCTCTAGCCCCTTCCAGAGCTGAGATATCGAAACTCAAAAATTCGGCCAGAAAAAAAAACGACAGTGGTACCCCTTATGTTTTTTTTTTGGGCGAAAAATTAAGTTTCTCCAATCTTCCCAAATTCTGATAGAGGGCCATGAGACTTAGACCTGAGTGCAAAAATGGAGGCTCTAGCCCCTTCCAGAGCTGAGATATCGAAACTCAAAAATTCGGCCCGAAAAAAAAACGACAGTGGTACCCCTTACGGTTTTTTTTTTTTGGGCGAAAAATTAAGTTTCTCCAATCTTCTCAAATTCTGATAGAGGGCCATGAGACTTAGACCTGAGTGCAAAAATGGAGGCTCTAGCCCCTTCCAGAGCTGAGATATCGAAACTCAAAAATTCGGCCAGAAAAAAAAACGACAGTGGTACCCCTTACGTTTTTTTTTTTGGGCGAAAAATTAAGTTTCTCCAATCTTCCCAAATTCTGATAGAGGGCCATGAGACTTAGACCTGAGTGCAAAAATGGAGGCTCTAGCCCCTTCCAGAGCTGAGATATCGAAACTCAAAAATTCGGCCCGAAAAAAAAACGACAGTGGTACCCCTTACGTTTTTTTTTTGGGCGAAAAATTAAGTTTCTCCAATCTTCCCAAATTCTGATAGAGGGCCATGAGACTTAGACCTGAGTGCAAAAATGGAGGCTCTAGACCCTTCCAGAGCTGATATATCGAAACTCAAAAATTCGGCCCGAAAAAAAAAACGACAGTGGTACCCCTTACGTTTTTTTTTTGGGCGAAAAATTAAGTTTCTCCAATCTTCCCAAATTCTGATAGAGGGCCATGAGACTTAGACCTGAGTGCAAAAATGGAGGCTCTAGCCCCTTCCAGAGCTGAGATATCGAAACTCAAAAATTCGGCCCGAAAAAAAAACGACAGTGGTACCCCTTACGTTTTTTTTTTCGGCGAAAAATTAAGTTTCTCCAATCTTCCCAAATTCCGATAGAGGGCCATGAGACTTAGACCTGAGTGCAAAAATGGAGGCTCTAGCCCCTTCCAGAGCTGAGATATCGAAACTCAAAAATTCGGCCCGAAAAAAAAACGACAGTGGTACCCCTTACGTTTTTTTTTGGGGGGCGAAAAATTAAGTTTCTCCAATCTTCCCAAATTCTGATAGAGGGCCATGAGACTTAGACCTGAGTGCAAAAATGGAGGCTCTAGCCCCTTCCAGAGCTGAGATATGGAAACTCAAAAATTCGGCCCGAAAAAAAAAACGACAGTGGTACCCATCACGTTTTTTTGGGGGGGCGAAAAATTAAGTTTCTCCAATCTTCCCAAAACTCTGGATTCTGATAGAGGGCCATGAGACTTAGACCTGAGTGCTAAAATGGAGGCTCTAGCCCCTTCCAGAGCTGAGATATCGAAACTCAAAAATTCGGCCCGAAAAAAAACGACAGTGGTACCCCTTACGTTTTTTTTTTTTGGGGCGAAAAATTAAGTTTCTCCAATCTTCCCAAATTCTGATAGAGGGCCATGAGACTTAGACCTGAGTGCAAAAATGGAGGCTCTAGCCCCTTCCAGAGCTGAGATATCGAAACTCAAAAATTCGGCCAGAAAAAAAAACGACAGTGGTACCCCTTACGTTTTTTTTTTCGGCGAAAAATTAAGTTTCTCCAATCTTCCCAAATTCTGATAGAGGGCCATGAGACTTAGACCTGAGTGCAAAAATGGAGGCTCTAGCCCCTTCCAGAGCTGAGATATCGAAACTCAAAAATTCGGCCCGAAAAAAAAACGACAGTGGTACCCCTTACGTTTTTTTTTTGGGCGAAAAATTAAGTTTCTCCAATCTTCCCAAATTCTGATAGAGGGCCATGAGACTTAGACCTGAGTGCAAAAATGGAGGCTCTAGACCCTTCCAGAGCTGATATATCGAAACTCAAAAATTCGGCCCGAAAAAAAAAACGACAGTGGTACCCCTTACGTTTTTTTTTTGGGCGAAAAATTAAGTTTCTCCAATCTTCCCAAATTCTGATAGAGGGCCATGAGACTTAGACCTGAGTGCAAAAATGGAGGCTCTAGCCCCTTCCAGAGCTGAGATATCGAAACTCAAAAATTCGGCCCGAAAAAAAAACGACAGTGGTACCCCTTACGTTTTTTTTTTCGGCGAAAAATTAAGTTTCTCCAATCTTCCCAAATTCCGATAGAGGGCCATGAGACTTAGACCTGAGTGCAAAAATGGAGGCTCTAGCCCCTTCCAGAGCTGAGATATCGAAACTCAAAAATTCGGCCCGAAAAAAAAACGACAGTGGTACCCCTTACGTTTTTTTTTGGGGGGCGAAAAATTAAGTTTCTCCAATCTTCCCAAATTCTGATAGAGGGCCATGAGACTTAGACCTGAGTGCAAAAATGGAGGCTCTAGCCCCTTCCAGAGCTGAGATATGGAAACTCAAAAATTCGGCCCGAAAAAAAAAACGACAGTGGTACCCATCACGTTTTTTTGGGGGGGCGAAAAATTAAGTTTCTCCAATCTTCCCAAAACTCTGGATTCTGATAGAGGGCCATGAGACTTAGACCTGAGTGCTAAAATGGAGGCTCTAGCCCCTTCCAGAGCTGAGATATCGAAACTCAAAAATTCGGCCCGAAAAAAAACGACAGTGGTACCCCTTACGTTTTTTTTTTTGGGGCGAAAAATTAAGTTTCTCCAATCTTCCCAAATTCTGATAGAGGGCCATGAGACTTAGACCTGAGTGCAAAAATGGAGGCTCTAGCCCCTTCCAGAGCTGAGATATCGAAACTCAAAAATTCGGCCCGAAAAAAAAACGACAGTGGTACCCCTTACGTTTTTTTTTTCGGCGAAAAATTAAGTTTCTCCAATCTTCCCAAATTCCGATAGAGGGCCATGAGACTTAGACCTGAGTGCAAAAATGGAGGCTCTAGCCCCTTCCAGAGCTGAGATATCGAAACTCAAAAATTCGGCCCGAAAAAAAAACGACAGTGGTACCCCTTACGTTTTTTTTTGGGGGGCGAAAAATTAAGTTTCTCCAATCTTCCCAAATTCTGATAGAGGGCCATGAGACTTAGACCTGAGTGCAAAAATGGAGGCTCTAGCCCCTTCCAGAGCTGAGATATGGAAACTCAAAAATTCGGCCCGAAAAAAAAAACGACAGTGGTACCCATTACGTTTTTTTTGGGGGGCGAAAAATTAAGTTTCTCCAATCTTCCCAAAACTCTGGATTCTGATAGAGGGCCATGAGACTTAGACCTGAGTGCTAAAATGGAGGCTCTAGCCCCTTCCAGAGCTGAGATATCGAAACTCAAAAATTCGGCCCGAAAAAAAACGACAGTGGTACCCCTTACGTTTTTTTTTTTTGGGGCGAAAAATTAAGTTTCTCCAATCTTCCCAAATTCTGATAGAGGGCCATGAGACTTAGACCTGAGTGCAAAAATGGAGGCTCTAGCCCCTTCCAGAGCTGAGATATCGAAACTCAAAAATTCGGCCCGAAAAAAAAACGACAGTGGTACCCCTTACGTTATTTTTTTGGGGCGAAAAATTAAGTTTCTCCAATCTTCCCAAATTCTGATAGAGGGCCATGAGACTTAGACCTGAGTGCAAAAATGGAGGCTCTAGCCCCTTCCAGAGCTGAGATATTTAAACTCAAAAATTCGGCCCGAAAAAAAAAACGACAGTGGTACCCCTTACGTTTTTTTTTTGGGGCGAAAAATTAAGTTTCTCCAATCTTCCCAAAACTCTGGATTCTGATAGAGGGCCATGAGACTTAGACCTGAGTGCAAAAATGGAGGCTCTAGCCCCTTCCAGAGCTGAGATATCGAAACTCAAAAATTCGGCCCGAAAAAAAAACGACAGTGGTACCCCTTAGGGGTTTTTTTTGGGCGAAAAATTAAGTTTCTCCAATCTTCCCAAATTCTGATAGAGGGCCATGAGACTTAGACCTGAGTGCAAAAATGGAGGCTCTTGCCCCTTCCAGAGCTGAGATATCGAAACTCAAAAATTCGGCCAGAAAAAAAAACGACAGTGGTACCCCTTACGTTTTTTTTTTGGGCGAAAAATTTAGTTTCTCCAATCTTCCCAAATTCTGATAGAGGGCCATGAGACTTAGACCTGAGTGCAAAAATGGAGGCTCTAGCCCCTTCCAGAGCTGAGATATCGAAACTCAAAAATTCGGCCCGAAAAAAAAACGACAGTGGTACCCCTTACGTTTTTTTTTGGGGGCGAAAAATTAAGTTTCTCCAATCTTCCCAAATTCTGATAGAGGGCCATGAGACTTAGACCTGAGTGCAAAAATTGAGGCTCTAGCCCCTTCCAGAGCTGAGATATCGAAACTCAAAAATTCGGCCCGAAAAAAAAAAACGACAGTGGTACCCCTTACGGTTTTTTTTTGGGCGAAAAATTAAGTTTCTCCAATCTTCCCAAATTCTGATAGAGGGCCATGAGACTTAGACCTGAGTGCAAAAATGGAGGCTCTAGCCCCTTCCAGAGCTGAGATATCGAAACTCAAAAATTCGGCCCGAAAAAAAAACGACAGTGGTACCCCTTACGTTTTTTTTTTTGGGCGAAAAATTTAGTTTCTCCAATCTTCCCAAATTCTGATAGAGGGCCACGAGACTTAGACCTGAGTGCAAAATGGAGGCTCTAGCCGCTTCCAGAGCTGAGATATGGAAACTCAAAAATTCGGCCCGAAAAAAAAAACGACAGTGGTACCCCTTACGTTTTTTTTTTCAGCGAAAAATTAAGTTTCTCCAATCTTCCCAAATTCTGATAGAGGGCCATGAGACTTAGACCTGAGTGCAAAAATGGAGGCTCTAGCCCCTTCCAGAGCTGAGATATCGAAACTCAAAAATTCGTCCCGAAAAAAAAAACGACAGTGGTACCCCTTACGTTTTTTTTTTGGGGCGAAAAATTAAGTTTCTCCAATCTTCCCAAATTCTGATAGAGGGCCATGAGACTTAGACCTGAGTGCAAAAATGGAGGCTCTAGCCCCTTCCAGAGCTGAGATATCGAAACTCAAAAATTCGGCCCGAAAAAAAAACGACAGTGGTACCCCTTACGTTTTTTTTTTTGGGCGAAAAATTAAGTTTCTCCAATCTTCCCAAATTCTGATAGAGGGCCATGAGACTTAGACCTGAGTGCAAAAATGGAGGCTCTAGCCCCTTCCAGAGCTGAGATATGGAAACTCAAAAATTCGGCCCGAAAAAAAAAACGACAGTGGTACCCCTTACGTTTTTTTTTTCGGCGAAAAATTAAGTTTCTCCAATCTTCCCAAATTCTGATAGAGGGCCATGAGACTTAGACCTGAGTGCAAAAATGGAGGCTCTAGCCCCTTCCAGAGCTGAGATATCGAAACTCAAAAATTCGTCCCGAAAAAAAAACGACAGTGGTACCCCTTACGTTTTTTTTTTGGGGCGAAAAATTAAGTTTCTCCAATCTTCCCAAATTCTGATAGAGGGCCATGAGACTTAGACCTGAGTGCAAAAATGGAGGCTCTAGCCCCTTCCAGAGCTGAGATATCGAAACTCAAAAATTCGGCCCGAAAAAAAAACGACAGTGGTACCCCTTACGTTTTTTTTTTTGGGCGAAAAATTAAGTTTCTCCAATCTTCCTAAATTCTGATAGAGGGCCATGAGACTTAGACCTGAGTGCAAAAATGGAGGCTCTAGCCCCTTCCAGAGCTGAGATATGGAAACTCAAAAATTCGGCCCGAAAAAAAAAACGACAGTGGTACCCCTTACGTTTTTTTTTTCGGCGAAAAATTAAGTTTCTCCAATCTTCCCAAATTCTGATAGAGGGCCATGAGACTTAGACCTGAGTGCAAAAATGGAGGCTCTAGCCCCTTCCAGAGCTGAGATATCGAAACTCAAAAATTCGTCCCGAAAAAAAAACGACAGTGGTACCCCTTACGTTTTTTTTTTGGGGCGAAAAATTAAGTTTCTCCAATCTTCCCAAATTCTGATAGAGGGCCATGAGACTTAGACCTGAGTGCAAAAATGGAGGCTCTAGCCCCTTCCAGAGCTGAGATATGGAAACTCAAAAATTCGGCCCGAAAAAAAAAACGACAGTGGTACCCCTTACGTTTTTTTTTTGGGGTGAAAAATTAAGTTTCTCCAATCTTCCCAAAACTCTGGATTCTGATAGAGGGCCATGAGACTTAGACCTGAGTGCAAAAATGGAGGCTTTAGCCCCTTCCAGAGCTGAGATATCGAAACTCAAAAATTCGGCCCGAAAAAAAACGACAGTGGTACCCCTTACGTTTTTTTTTTGGGGGCGAAAAACTAAGTTTCTCCAATCTTCCCAAATTCTGATAGAGGGCCATGAGACTTAGACCTGAGTGCAAAAATGGAGGCTCTAGCCCCTTCCAGAGCTGAGATATCGAAACTCAAAAATTCGGCCCGAAAAAAAAACGACAGTGGTACCCCTTACGGTTTTTTTTGGGGGCGAAAAATTAAGTTTCTCCAATCTTCCCAAATTCTGATAGAGGGCCATGAGACTTAGACCTGAGTGCAAAAATGGAGGCTCTAGCCCCTTCCAGAGCTGAGATATGGAAACTCAAAAATTCGGCCCGAAAAAAAAAACGACAGTGGTACCCCTTACGTTTTTTTTTTCGGCGAAAAATTAAGTTTCTCCAATCTTCCCAAATTCTGATAGAGGGCCATGAGACTTAGACCTGAGTGCAAAAATGGAGGCTCTAGCCCCTTCCAGAGCTGAGATATCGAAACTCAAAAATTCGGCCCGAAAAAACAACAACAGTGGTACCCCTTACGTTTTTTTTTTGGGCGAAAAATTAAGTTTCTCCAATCTTCCCAAATTCTGATAGAGGGCCATGAGACTTAGACCTGAGTGCAAAAATGGAGGCTCTAGCCCCTTCCAGAGCTGAGATATGGAAACTCAAAAATTCGGCCCGAAAAAAAAAACGACAGTGGTACCCCTTACGTTTTTTTTTGGGGTGAAAAATTAAGTTTCTCCAATCTTCACAAAACTCTGGATTCTGATAGAGGGCCATGAGACTTAGACCTGAGTGCAAAAATGGAGGCTCTAGCCCCTTCCAGAGCTGAGATATCGAAACTCAAAAATTCGGCCCGAAAAAAAACGACAGTGGTACCCCTTACGTTTTTTTTTTTGGGGCGAAAAACTAAGTTTCTCCAATCTTCCCAAATTCTGATAGAGGGCCATGAGACTTAGACCTGAGTGCAAAAATGGAGGCTCTAGCCCCTTCCAGAGCTGAGATATCGAAACTCAAAAATTCGGCCCGAAAAAAAAACGACAGTGGTACCCCTTACGGTTTTTTTTTTTTTGGGCGAAAAATTAAGTTTCTCCAATCTTCCCAAATTCTGATAGAGGGCCATGAGACTTAGACCTGAGTGCAAAAATGGAGGCTCTAGCCCCTTCCAGAGCTGAGATATGGAAACTCAAAAATTCGGCCCGAAAAAAAAAAACGACAGTGGTACCCCTTACGTTTTTTTTTTCGGCGAAAAATTAAGTTTCTCCAATCTTCCCAAATTCTGATAGAGGGCCATGAGACTTAGACCTGAGTGCAAAAATGGAGGCTCTAGCCCCTTCCAGAGCTGAGATATCGAAACTCAAAAATTCGGCCCGAAAAAAACAACAACAGTGGTACCCCTTACGTTTTTTTTTTTGGGCGAAAAATTAAGTTTCTCCAATCTTCCCAAATTCTGATAGAGGGCCATGAGACTTAGACCTGAGTGCAAAAATGGAGGCTCTAGCCCCTTCCAGAGCTGAGATATGGAAACTCAAAAATTCGGCCCGAAAAAAAAAAACGACAGTGGTACCCCTTACGTTTTTTTTTTTGGGTCGAAAAATTAAGTTTCTCCAATCTTCCCAAAACTCTGGATTCTGATAGAGGGCCATGAGACTTAGACCTGAGTGCAAAAATGGAGGCTCTAGCCCCTTCCAGAGCTGAGATATCGAAACTCAAAAATTCGGCCCGAAAAAAAACTACAGTGGTACCCCTTACGTTTTTTTTTTGGGGAGAAAAAATAAGTTTCTCCAATCTTCCCAAATTCTGATAGAGGGCCATGAGACTTAGACCTGAGTGCAAAAATGGAGGCTCTAGCCCCTTCCAGAGCTGAGATATCGAAACTCAAAAATTCGGCCAGAAAAAAAAACGACAGTGGTACCCCTTACGTTTTTTTTTTGGGCGAAAAATTAAGTTTCTCCAATCTTCCCAAATTCTGATAGAGGGCCATGAGACTTAGACCTGAGTGCAAAAATGGAGGCTCTAGCCCCTTCCAGAGCTGATATATCGAAACTCAAAAATTCGGCCCGAAAAAAAAACGACAGTGGTACCCCTTACGTTTTTTTTTTGGGCGAAAAATTAAGTTTCTCCAATCTTCCCAAATTCTGATAGAGGGCCATGAGACTTAGACCTGAGTGCAAAAATGGAGGCTCTAGCCCCTTCCAGAGCTGAGATATCGAAACTCAAAAATTCGGCCCGAAAAAAAAACGACAGTGGTACCCCTTACGTTTTTTTTTTTGGGGCGAAAAATTAAGTTTCTCCAATCTTCCCAAATTCTGATAGAGGGCCATGAGACTTAGACCTGAGTGCAAAAATGGAGGCTCTAGCCCCTTCCAGAGCTGAGATATGGAAACTCAAAAATTCGGCCCGAAAAAAAAAAACGACATTGGTACCCCTTACGTTTTTTTTGGGGGGCGAAAAATTAAGTTTCTCCAATCTTCCCAAAACTCTGGATTCTGATAGAGGGCCATGAGACTTAGACCTGAGTGCAAAAATGGAGGCTCTAGCCCCTTCCAGAGCTGAGATATCGAAACTCAAAAATTCGGCCCGAAAAAAAACGACAGTGGTACCCCTTACGTTTTTTTTTTTGGGGCGAAAAATTAAGTTTCTCCAATCTTCCCAAATTCTGATAGAGGGCCATGAGACTTAGACCTGAGTGCAAAAATGGAGGCTCTAGCCCCTTCCAGAGCTGAGATATCGAAACTCAAAAATTCGGCCCGAAAAAAAAACGACAGTGGTACCCCTTACGTTTTTTTTTTTTGGGCGAAAAATTAAGTTTCTCCAATCTTCCCAAATTCTGATAGAGGGCCATGAGACTTAGACCTGAGTGCAAAAATGGAGGCTCTAGCCCCTTCCAGAGCTGAGATATTTAAACTCAAAAATTCGGCCCGAAAAAAAAACCGACAGTGGTACCCCTTACGTTTTTTTTTTGGGGCGAAAAATTAAGTTTCTCCAATCTTCCCAAAACTCTGGATTCTGATAGAGGGCCATGAGACTTAGACCTGAGTGCAAAAATGGAGGCTCTAGCCCCTTCCAGAGCTGAGATATCGAAACTCAAAAATTCGGCCAGAAAAAAAAAACGACAGTGGTACCCCTTATGTTTTTTTTTTGGGCGAAAAATTAAGTTTCTCCAATCTTCCCAAATTCTGATAGAGGGCCATGAGACATAGACCTGAGTGCAACAATGGAGGCTCTAGACCCTTCCAGTGCTGAGATATCGAAACTCAAAATTTTGACCCGAAAAAAACCCGACAGTGTTACCCCTTATGTTTTTTTTTTGGGCGAAAAATTAAGTTTCTCCAATCTTCCCAAATTCTGATAGAGGGCCATGAGACTTAGACCTGAGTGCAAAAATGGAGGCTCTAGCCCCTTCCAGAGCTGAGATATCGAAACTCAAAAATTCGGCCCGAAAAAAAAACGACAGTGGTACCCCTTACGGTTTTTTTTTGGGGCGAAAAATTAAGTTTCTCCAATCTTCCCAAATTCTGATAGAGGGCCATGAGACTTAGACCTGAGTGCAAAAATGGAGGCTCTAGCCCCTTCCAGAGCTGAGATATGGAAACTCAAAAATTCGGCCCGAAAAAAAAAACGACAGTGGTACCCCTTACGTTTTTTTTTTCGGCGAAAAATTAAGTTTCTCCAATCTTCCCAAATTCTGATAGAGGGCCATGAGACTTAGACCTGAGTGCAAAAATGGAGGCTCTAGCCCCTTCCAGAGCTGAGATATCGAAACTCAAAAATTCGGCCCGAAAAAACAACAACAGTGGTACCCCTTACGTTTTTTTTTTGGGCGAAAAATTAAGTTTCTCCAATCTTCCCAAATTCTGATAGAGGGCCATGAGACTTAGACCTGAGTGCAAAAATGGAGGCTCTAGCCCCTTCCAGAGCTGAGATATGGAAACTCAAAAATTCGGCCCGAAAAAAAAAACGACAGTGGTACCCCTTACGTTTTTTTTTGGGGTGAAAAATTAAGTTTCTCCAATCTTCCCAAAACTCTGGATTCTGATAGAGGGCCATGAGACTTAGACCTGAGTGCAAAAATGGAGGCTCTAGCCCCTTCCAGAGCTGAGATATCGAAACTCAAAAATTCGGCCCGAAAAAAACGACAGTGGTACCCCTTACGTTTTTTTTTTTGGGGCGAAAAACTAAGTTTCTCCAATCTTCCCAAATTCTGATAGAGGGCCATGAGACTTAGACCTGAGTGCAAAAATGGAGGCTCTAGCCCCTTCCAGAGCTGAGATATCGAAACTCAAAAATTCGGCCCGAAAAAAAAACGACAGTGGTACCCCTTACGGTTTTTTTTTTTTTGGGCGAAAAATTAAGTTTCTCCAATCTTCCCAAATTCTGATAGAGGGCCATGAGACTTAGACCTGAGTGCAAAAATGGAGGCTCTAGCCCCTTCCAGAGCTGAGATATGGAAACTCAAAAATTCGGCCCGAAAAAAAAAAACGACAGTGGTACCCCTTACGTTTTTTTTTTCGGCGAAAAATTAAGTTTCTCCAATCTTCCCAAATTCTGATAGAGGGCCATGAGACTTAGACCTGAGTGCAAAAATGGAGGCTCTAGCCCCTTCCAGAGCTGAGATATCGAAACTCAAAAATTCGGCCCGAAAAAAACAACAACAGTGGTACCCCTTACGTTTTTTTTTTTGGGCGAAAAATTAAGTTTCTCCAATCTTCCCAAATTCTGATAGAGGGCCATGAGACTTAGACCTGAGTGCAAAAATGGAGGCTCTAGCCCCTTCCAGAGCTGAGATATGGAAACTCAAAAATTCGGCCCGAAAAAAAAAAACGACAGTGGTACCCCTTACGTTTTTTTTTTTGGGTCGAAAAATTAAGTTTCTCCAATCTTCCCAAAACTCTGGATTCTGATAGAGGGCCATGAGACTTAGACCTGAGTGCAAAAATGGAGGCTCTAGCCCCTTCCAGAGCTGAGATATCGAAACTCAAAAATTCGGCCCGAAAAAACAACAACAGTGGTACCCCTTACGTTTTTTTTTTGGGCGAAAAATTAAGTTTCTCCAATCTTCCCAAATTCTGATAGAGGGCCATGAGACTTAGACCTGAGTGCAAAAATGGAGGCTCTAGCCCCTTCCAGAGCTGAGATATGGAAACTCAAAAATTCGGCCCGAAAAAAAAACGACAGTGGTACCCCTTACGTTTTTTTTTGGGGTGAAAAATTAAGTTTCTCCAATCTTCCCAAAACTCTGGATTCTGATAGAGGGCCATGAGACTTAGACCTGAGTGCAAAAATGGAGGCTCTAGCCCCTTCCAGAGCTGAGATATCGAAACTCAAAAATTCGGCCCGAAAAAAAACGACAGTGGTACCCCTTACGTTTTTTTTTTTGGGGCGAAAAACTAAGTTTCTCCAATCTTCCCAAATTCTGATAGAGGGCCATGAGACTTAGACCTGAGTGCAAAAATGGAGGCTCTAGCCCCTTCCAGAGCTGAGATATCGAAACTCAAAAATTCGGCCCGAAAAAAAAACGACAGTGGTACCCCTTACGGTTTTTTTTTTTTTGGGCGAAAAATTAAGTTTCTCCAATCTTCCCAAATTCTGATAGAGGGCCATGAGACTTAGACCTGAGTGCAAAAATGGAGGCTCTAGCCCCTTCCAGAGCTGAGATATGGAAACTCAAAAATTCGGCCCGAAAAAAAAAAACGACAGTGGTACCCCTTACGTTTTTTTTTTCGGCGAAAAATTAAGTTTCTCCAATCTTCCCAAATTCTGATAGAGGGCCATGAGACTTAGACCTGAGTGCAAAAATGGAGGCTCTAGCCCCTTCCAGAGCTGAGATATCGAAACTCAAAAATTCGGCCCGAAAAAAACAACAACAGTGGTACCCCTTACGTTTTTTTTTTTGGGCGAAAAATTAAGTTTCTCCAATCTTCCCAAATTCTGATAGAGGGCCATGAGACTTAGACCTGAGTGCAAAAATGGAGGCTCTAGCCCCTTCCAGAGCTGAGATATGGAAACTCAAAAATTCGGCCCGAAAAAAAAAAACGACAGTGGTACCCCTTACGTTTTTTTTTTTGGGTCGAAAAATTAAGTTTCTCCAATCTTCCCAAAACTCTGGATTCTGATAGAGGGCCATGAGACTTAGACCTGAGTGCAAAAATGGAGGCTCTAGCCCCTTCCAGAGCTGAGATATCGAAACTCAAAAATTCGGCCCGAAAAAAAACTACAGTGGTACCCCTTACGTTTTTTTTTTGGGGAGAAAAAATAAGTTTCTCCAATCTTCCCAAATTCTGATAGAGGGCCATGAGACTTAGACCTGAGTGCAAAAATGGAGGCTCTAGCCCCTTCCAGAGCTGAGATATCGAAACTCAAAAATTCGGCCAGAAAAAAAAACGACAGTGGTACCCCTTACGTTTTTTTTTTGGGCGAAAAATTAAGTTTCTCCAATCTTCCCAAATTCTGATAGAGGGCCATGAGACTTAGACCTGAGTGCAAAAATGGAGGCTCTAGCCCCTTCCAGAGCTGATATATCGAAACTCAAAAATTCGGCCCGAAAAAAAAACGACAGTGGTACCCCTTACGTTTTTTTTTTGGGCGAAAAATTAAGTTTCTCCAATCTTCCCAAATTCTGATAGAGGGCCATGAGACTTAGACCTGAGTGCAAAAATGGAGGCTCTAGCCCCTTCCAGAGCTGAGATATCGAAACTCAAAAATTCGGCCCGAAAAAAAAACGACAGTGGTACCCCTTACGTTTTTTTTTTTGGGGCGAAAAATTAAGTTTCTCCAATCTTCCCAAATTCTGATAGAGGGCCATGAGACTTAGACCTGAGTGCAAAAATGGAGGCTCTAGCCCCTTCCAGAGCTGAGATATGGAAACTCAAAAATTCGGCCCGAAAAAAAAAAACGACATTGGTACCCCTTACGTTTTTTTTGGGGGGCGAAAAATTAAGTTTCTCCAATCTTCCCAAAACTCTGGATTCTGATAGAGGGCCATGAGACTTAGACCTGAGTGCAAAAATGGAGGCTCTAGCCCCTTCCAGAGCTGAGATATCGAAACTCAAAAATTCGGCCCGAAAAAAAACGACAGTGGTACCCCTTACGTTTTTTTTTTTGGGGCGAAAAATTAAGTTTCTCCAATCTTCCCAAATTCTGATAGAGGGCCATGAGACTTAGACCTGAGTGCAAAAATGGAGGCTCTAGCCCCTTCCAGAGCTGAGATATCGAAACTCAAAAATTCGGCCCGAAAAAAAAACGACAGTGGTACCCCTTACGTTTTTTTTTTTTGGGCGAAAAATTAAGTTTCTCCAATCTTCCCAAATTCTGATAGAGGGCCATGAGACTTAGACCTGAGTGCAAAAATGGAGGCTCTAGCCCCTTCCAGAGCTGAGATATTTAAACTCAAAAATTCGGCCCGAAAAAAAAACCGACAGTGGTACCCCTTACGTTTTTTTTTTGGGGCGAAAAATTAAGTTTCTCCAATCTTCCCAAAACTCTGGATTCTGATAGAGGGCCATGAGACTTAGACCTGAGTGCAAAAATGGAGGCTCTAGCCCCTTCCAGAGCTGAGATATCGAAACTCAAAAATTCGGCCAGAAAAAAAAAACGACAGTGGTACCCCTTATGTTTTTTTTTTGGGCGAAAAATTAAGTTTCTCCAATCTTCCCAAATTCTGATAGAGGGCCATGAGACATAGACCTGAGTGCAACAATGGAGGCTCTAGACCCTTCCAGTGCTGAGATATCGAAACTCAAAATTTTGACCCGAAAAAAACCCGACAGTGTTACCCCTTATGTTTTTTTTTTGGGCGAAAAATTAAGTTTCTCCAATCTTCCCAAATTCTGATAGAGGGCCATGAGACTTAGACCTGAGTGCAAAAATGGAGGCTCTAGCCCCTTCCAGAGCTGAGATATCGAAACTCAAAAATTCGGCCCGAAAAAAAAACGACAGTGGTACCCCTTACGGTTTTTTTTTGGGGCGAAAAATTAAGTTTCTCCAATCTTCCCAAATTCTGATAGAGGGCCATGAGACTTAGACCTGAGTGCAAAAATGGAGGCTCTAGCCCCTTCCAGAGCTGAGATATGGAAACTCAAAAATTCGGCCCGAAAAAAAAAACGACAGTGGTACCCCTTACGTTTTTTTTTTCGGCGAAAAATTAAGTTTCTCCAATCTTCCCAAATTCTGATAGAGGGCCATGAGACTTAGACCTGAGTGCAAAAATGGAGGCTCTAGCCCCTTCCAGAGCTGAGATATCGAAACTCAAAAATTCGGCCCGAAAAAACAACAACAGTGGTACCCCTTACGTTTTTTTTTTGGGCGAAAAATTAAGTTTCTCCAATCTTCCCAAATTCTGATAGAGGGCCATGAGACTTAGACCTGAGTGCAAAAATGGAGGCTCTAGCCCCTTCCAGAGCTGAGATATGGAAACTCAAAAATTCGGCCCGAAAAAAAAAACGACAGTGGTACCCCTTACGTTTTTTTTTGGGGTGAAAAATTAAGTTTCTCCAATCTTCCCAAAACTCTGGATTCTGATAGAGGGCCATGAGACTTAGACCTGAGTGCAAAAATGGAGGCTCTAGCCCCTTCCAGAGCTGAGATATCGAAACTCAAAAATTCGGCCCGAAAAAAACGACAGTGGTACCCCTTACGTTTTTTTTTTTGGGGCGAAAAACTAAGTTTCTCCAATCTTCCCAAATTCTGATAGAGGGCCATGAGACTTAGACCTGAGTGCAAAAATGGAGGCTCTAGCCCCTTCCAGAGCTGAGATATCGAAACTCAAAAATTCGGCCCGAAAAAAAAACGACAGTGGTACCCCTTACGGTTTTTTTTTTTTTGGGCGAAAAATTAAGTTTCTCCAATCTTCCCAAATTCTGATAGAGGGCCATGAGACTTAGACCTGAGTGCAAAAATGGAGGCTCTAGCCCCTTCCAGAGCTGAGATATGGAAACTCAAAAATTCGGCCCGAAAAAAAAAAACGACAGTGGTACCCCTTACGTTTTTTTTTTCGGCGAAAAATTAAGTTTCTCCAATCTTCCCAAATTCTGATAGAGGGCCATGAGACTTAGACCTGAGTGCAAAAATGGAGGCTCTAGCCCCTTCCAGAGCTGAGATATCGAAACTCAAAAATTCGGCCCGAAAAAAACAACAACAGTGGTACCCCTTACGTTTTTTTTTTTGGGCGAAAAATTAAGTTTCTCCAATCTTCCCAAATTCTGATAGAGGGCCATGAGACTTAGACCTGAGTGCAAAAATGGAGGCTCTAGCCCCTTCCAGAGCTGAGATATGGAAACTCAAAAATTCGGCCCGAAAAAAAAAAACGACAGTGGTACCCCTTACGTTTTTTTTTTTGGGTCGAAAAATTAAGTTTCTCCAATCTTCCCAAAACTCTGGATTCTGATAGAGGGCCATGAGACTTAGACCTGAGTGCAAAAATGGAGGCTCTAGCCCCTTCCAGAGCTGAGATATCGAAACTCAAAAATTCGGCCCGAAAAAACAACAACAGTGGTACCCCTTACGTTTTTTTTTTGGGCGAAAAATTAAGTTTCTCCAATCTTCCCAAATTCTGATAGAGGGCCATGAGACTTAGACCTGAGTGCAAAAATGGAGGCTCTAGCCCCTTCCAGAGCTGAGATATGGAAACTCAAAAATTCGGCCCGAAAAAAAAAACGACAGTGGTACCCCTTACGTTTTTTTTTGGGGTGAAAAATTAAGTTTCTCCAATCTTCCCAAAACTCTGGATTCTGATAGAGGGCCATGAGACTTAGACCTGAGTGCAAAAATGGAGGCTCTAGCCCCTTCCAGAGCTGAGATATCGAAACTCAAAAATTCGGCCCGAAAAAAAACGACAGTGGTACCCCTTACGTTTTTTTTTTTGGGGCGAAAAACTAAGTTTCTCCAATCTTCCCAAATTCTGATAGAGGGCCATGAGACTTAGACCTGAGTGCAAAAATGGAGGCTCTAGCCCCTTCCAGAGCTGAGATATCGAAACTCAAAAATTCGGCCCGAAAAAAAAACGACAGTGGTACCCCTTACGGTTTTTTTTTTTTTGGGCGAAAAATTAAGTTTCTCCAATCTTCCCAAATTCTGATAGAGGGCCATGAGACTTAGACCTGAGTGCAAAAATGGAGGCTCTAGCCCCTTCCAGAGCTGAGATATGGAAACTCAAAAATTCGGCCCGAAAAAAAAAAACGACAGTGGTACCCCTTACGTTTTTTTTTTCGGCGAAAAATTAAGTTTCTCCAATCTTCCCAAATTCTGATAGAGGGCCATGAGACTTAGACCTGAGTGCAAAAATGGAGGCTCTAGCCCCTTCCAGAGCTGAGATATCGAAACTCAAAAATTCGGCCCGAAAAAAACAACAACAGTGGTACCCCTTACGTTTTTTTTTTTGGGCGAAAAATTAAGTTTCTCCAATCTTCCCAAATTCTGATAGAGGGCCATGAGACTTAGACCTGAGTGCAAAAATGGAGGCTCTAGCCCCTTCCAGAGCTGAGATATGGAAACTCAAAAATTCGGCCCGAAAAAAAAAAACGACAGTGGTACCCCTTACGTTTTTTTTTTTGGGTCGAAAAATTAAGTTTCTCCAATCTTCCCAAAACTCTGGATTCTGATAGAGGGCCATGAGACTTAGACCTGAGTGCAAAAATGGAGGCTCTAGCCCCTTCCAGAGCTGAGATATCGAAACTCAAAAATTCGGCCCGAAAAAAAACTACAGTGGTACCCCTTACGTTTTTTTTTTGGGGAGAAAAAATAAGTTTCTCCAATCTTCCCAAATTCTGATAGAGGGCCATGAGACTTAGACCTGAGTGCAAAAATGGAGGCTCTAGCCCCTTCCAGAGCTGAGATATCGAAACTCAAAAATTCGGCCAGAAAAAAAAACGACAGTGGTACCCCTTACGTTTTTTTTTTGGGCGAAAAATTAAGTTTCTCCAATCTTCCCAAATTCTGATAGAGGGCCATGAGACTTAGACCTGAGTGCAAAAATGGAGGCTCTAGCCCCTTCCAGAGCTGATATATCGAAACTCAAAAATTCGGCCCGAAAAAAAAACGACAGTGGTACCCCTTACGTTTTTTTTTTGGGCGAAAAATTAAGTTTCTCCAATCTTCCCAAATTCTGATAGAGGGCCATGAGACTTAGACCTGAGTGCAAAAATGGAGGCTCTAGCCCCTTCCAGAGCTGAGATATCGAAACTCAAAAATTCGGCCCGAAAAAAAAACGACAGTGGTACCCCTTACGTTTTTTTTTTTGGGGCGAAAAATTAAGTTTCTCCAATCTTCCCAAATTCTGATAGAGGGCCATGAGACTTAGACCTGAGTGCAAAAATGGAGGCTCTAGCCCCTTCCAGAGCTGAGATATGGAAACTCAAAAATTCGGCCCGAAAAAAAAAAACGACATTGGTACCCCTTACGTTTTTTTTGGGGGGCGAAAAATTAAGTTTCTCCAATCTTCCCAAAACTCTGGATTCTGATAGAGGGCCATGAGACTTAGACCTGAGTGCAAAAATGGAGGCTCTAGCCCCTTCCAGAGCTGAGATATCGAAACTCAAAAATTCGGCCCGAAAAAAAACGACAGTGGTACCCCTTACGTTTTTTTTTTTGGGGCGAAAAATTAAGTTTCTCCAATCTTCCCAAATTCTGATAGAGGGCCATGAGACTTAGACCTGAGTGCAAAAATGGAGGCTCTAGCCCCTTCCAGAGCTGAGATATCGAAACTCAAAAATTCGGCCCGAAAAAAAAACGACAGTGGTACCCCTTACGTTTTTTTTTTTTGGGCGAAAAATTAAGTTTCTCCAATCTTCCCAAATTCTGATAGAGGGCCATGAGACTTAGACCTGAGTGCAAAAATGGAGGCTCTAGCCCCTTCCAGAGCTGAGATATTTAAACTCAAAAATTCGGCCCGAAAAAAAAACCGACAGTGGTACCCCTTACGTTTTTTTTTTGGGGCGAAAAATTAAGTTTCTCCAATCTTCCCAAAACTCTGGATTCTGATAGAGGGCCATGAGACTTAGACCTGAGTGCAAAAATGGAGGCTCTAGCCCCTTCCAGAGCTGAGATATCGAAACTCAAAAATTCGGCCAGAAAAAAAAAACGACAGTGGTACCCCTTATGTTTTTTTTTTGGGCGAAAAATTAAGTTTCTCCAATCTTCCCAAATTCTGATAGAGGGCCATGAGACATAGACCTGAGTGCAACAATGGAGGCTCTAGACCCTTCCAGTGCTGAGATATCGAAACTCAAAATTTTGACCCGAAAAAAACCCGACAGTGTTACCCCTTATGTTTTTTTTTTGGGCGAAAAATTAAGTTTCTCCAATCTTCCCAAATTCTGATAGAGGGCCATGAGACTTAGACCTGAGTGCAAAAATGGAGGCTCTAGCCCCTTCCAGAGCTGAGATATCGAAACTCAAAAATTCGGCCCGAAAAAAAAACGACAGTGGTACCCCTTACGGTTTTTTTTTGGGGCGAAAAATTAAGTTTCTCCAATCTTCCCAAATTCTGATAGAGGGCCATGAGACTTAGACCTGAGTGCAAAAATGGAGGCTCTAGCCCCTTCCAGAGCTGAGATATGGAAACTCAAAAATTCGGCCCGAAAAAAAAAACGACAGTGGTACCCCTTACGTTTTTTTTTTCGGCGAAAAATTAAGTTTCTCCAATCTTCCCAAATTCTGATAGAGGGCCATGAGACTTAGACCTGAGTGCAAAAATGGAGGCTCTAGCCCCTTCCAGAGCTGAGATATCGAAACTCAAAAATTCGGCCCGAAAAAACAACAACAGTGGTACCCCTTACGTTTTTTTTTTGGGCGAAAAATTAAGTTTCTCCAATCTTCCCAAATTCTGATAGAGGGCCATGAGACTTAGACCTGAGTGCAAAAATGGAGGCTCTAGCCCCTTCCAGAGCTGAGATATGGAAACTCAAAAATTCGGCCCGAAAAAAAAAACGACAGTGGTACCCCTTACGTTTTTTTTTGGGGTGAAAAATTAAGTTTCTCCAATCTTCCCAAAACTCTGGATTCTGATAGAGGGCCATGAGACTTAGACCTGAGTGCAAAAATGGAGGCTCTAGCCCCTTCCAGAGCTGAGATATCGAAACTCAAAAATTCGGCCCGAAAAAAACGACAGTGGTACCCCTTACGTTTTTTTTTTTGGGGCGAAAAACTAAGTTTCTCCAATCTTCCCAAATTCTGATAGAGGGCCATGAGACTTAGACCTGAGTGCAAAAATGGAGGCTCTAGCCCCTTCCAGAGCTGAGATATCGAAACTCAAAAATTCGGCCCGAAAAAAAAACGACAGTGGTACCCCTTACGTTTTTTTTTTGGGCGAAAAATTAAGTTTCTCCAATCTTCCCAAATTCTGATAGAGGGCCATGAGACTTAGACCTGAGTGCAAAAATGGAGGCTCTAGCCCCTTCCAGAGCTGAGATATCGAAACTCAAAAATTCGGCCCGAAAAAAAAACGACAGTGGTACCCCTTAGGGGTTTTTTTTGGGCGAAAAATTAAGTTTCTCCAATCTTCCCAAATTCTGATAGAGGGCCATGAGACTTAGACCTGAGTGCAAAAATGGAGGCTCTTGCCCCTTCCAGAGCTGAGATATCGAAACTCAAAAATTCGGCCAGAAAAAAAAACGACAGTGGTACCCCTTACGGTTTTTTTTTGGGCGAAAAATTTAGTTTCTCCAATCTTCCCAAATTCTGATAGAGGGCCATGAGACTTAGACCTGAGTGCAAAAATGGAGGCTCTAGCCCCTTCCAGAGCTGAGATATCGAAACTCAAAAATTCGGCCCGAAAAAAAAAACGACAGTGGTACCCCTTACGTTTTTTTTTTTGGGCGAAAAATTAAGTTTCTCCAATCTTCCCAAATTCCGATAGAGGGCCATGAGACTTAGACCTGAGTGCAAAAATTGAGGCTCTAGCCCCTTCCAGAGCTGAGATATCGAAACTCAAAAATTCGGCCAGAAAAAAAAAACGACAGTGGTACCCCTTACGTTTTTTTTTTGGGCGAAAAATTAAGTTTCTCCAATCTTCCCAAATTCTGATAGAGGGCCATGAGACTTAGACCTGAGTGCAAAAATGGAGGCTCTAGCCCCTTCCAGAGCTGAGATATCGAAACTCAAAAATTCGTCCCGAAAAAAAAACTACAGTGGTACCCCTTACGTTTTTTTTTTGGGGCGAAAAATTAAGTTTCTCCAATCTTCCCAAATTCTGATAGAGGGCCATGAGACTTAGACCTGAGTGCAAAAATGGAGGCTCTAGCCCCTTCCAGAGCTGAGATATGGAAACTCAAAAATTCGGCCCGAAAAAAAAAACGACAGTGGTACCCCTTACATTTTTTTTTGGGGTGAAAAATTAAGTTTCTCCAATCTTCCCAAAACTCTGGATTCTGATAGAGGGCCATGAGACTTAGACCTGAGTGCAAAAATGGAGGCTCTAGCCCCTTCCAGAGCTGAGATATCGAAACTAAAAAATTCGGCCCGAAAAAAAACGACAGTGGTACCCCTTACGTTTTTTTTTTTGGGGCGAAAAACTAAGTTTCTCCAATCTTCCCAAATTCTGATAGAGGGCCATGAGACTTAGACCTGAGTGCAAAAATGGAGGCTCTAGCCCCTTCCAGAGCTGAGATATCGAAACTCAAAAATTCGGCCCGAAAAAAAAACGACAGTGGTACCCCTTACGTTTTTTTTTCGGCGAAAAATTAAGTTTCTCCAATCTTCCCAAATTCTGATAGAGGGCCATGAGACTTAGACCTGAGTGCAAAAATGGAGGCTCTAGCCCCTTCCAGAGCTGAGATATGGAAACTCAAAAATTCGGCCCGAAAAAAAAAAAACGACAGTGGTACCCCTTACGTTTTTTTTTTCGGCGAAAAATTAAGTTTCTCCAATCTTCCCAAATTCTGATAGAGGGCCATGAGACTTAGACCTGAGTGCAAAAATGGAGGCTCTAGCCCCTTCCAGAGCTGAGATATGGAAACTCAAAAATTCGGCCCGAAAAAAAAAAACGACATTGGTACCCCTTACGTTTTTTTTGGGGGGCGAAAAATTAAGTTTCTCCAATCTTCCCAAAACTCTGGATTCTGATAGAGGGCCATGAGACTTAGACCTGAGTGCAAAAATGGAGGCTCTAGCCCCTTCCAGAGCTGAGATATCGAAACTCAAAAATTCGGCCCGAAAAAAAACGACAGTGGTACCCCTTACGTTTTTTTTTTGGGGGCGAAAAATTAAGTTTCTCCAATCTTCCCAAATTCTGATAGAGGGCCATGAGACTTAGACCTGAGTGCAAAAATGGAGGCTCTAGCCCCTTCCAGAGCTGAGATATCGAAACTCAAAAATTCGGCCCGAAAAAAAAACGACAGTGGTACCCCTTACGTTTTTTTTTTTGGGCGAAAAATTAAGTTTCTCCAATCTTCCCAAATTCTGATAGAGGGCCATGAGACTTAGACCTGAGTGCAAAAATGGAGGCTCTAGCCCCTTCCAGAGTGCAAAAATGGAGGCTCTAGCCCCTTCCAGAGCTGAGATATCGAAACTCAAAAATTCGGCCCGAAAAAAAAACGACAGTGGTACCCCTTACGGTTTTTTTTTTTGGGCGAAAAATTAAGTTTCTCCAATCTTCTCAAATTCTGATAGAGGGCCATGAGACTTAGACCTGAGTGCAAAAATGGAGGCTCTAGCCCCTTCCAGAGCTGAGATATCGAAACTCAAAAATTCGGCCAGAAAAAAAAACGACAGTGGTACCCCTTACGTTTTTTTTTTTGGGCGAAAAATTAAGTTTCTCCAATCTTCCCAAATTCTGATAGAGGGCCATGAGACTTAGACCTGAGTGCAAAAATGGAGGCTCTAGCCCCTTCCAGAGCTGAGATATCGAAACTCAAAAATTCGGCCCGAAAAAAAAACGACAGTGGTACCCCTTACGTTTTTTTTTTGGGCGAAAAATTAAGTTTCTCCAATCTTCCCAAATTCTGATAGAGGGCCATGAGACTTAGACCTGAGTGCAAAAATGGAGGCTCTAGACCCTTCCAGAGCTGATATATCGAAACTCAAAAATTCGGCCCGAAAAAAAAAACGACAGTGGTACCCCTTACGTTTTTTTTTTGGGCGAAAAATTAAGTTTCTCCAATCTTCCCAAATTCTGATAGAGGGCCATGAGACTTAGACCTGAGTGCAAAAATGGAGGCTCTAGCCCCTTCCAGAGCTGAGATATCGAAACTCAAAAATTCGGCCCGAAAAAAAAACGACAGTGGTACCCCTTACGTTTTTTTTTTCGGCGAAAAATTAAGTTTCTCCAATCTTCCCAAATTCCGATAGAGGGCCATGAGACTTAGACCTGAGTGCAAAAATGGAGGCTCTAGCCCCTTCCAGAGCTGAGATATCGAAACTCAAAAATTCGGCCCGAAAAAAAAACGACAGTGGTACCCCTTACGTTTTTTTTTGGGGGGCGAAAAATTAAGTTTCTCCAATCTTCCCAAATTCTGATAGAGGGCCATGAGACTTAGACCTGAGTGCAAAAATGGAGGCTCTAGCCCCTTCCAGAGCTGAGATATGGAAACTCAAAAATTCGGCCCGAAAAAAAAAACGACAGTGGTACCCATCACGTTTTTTTGGGGGGGCGAAAAATTAAGTTTCTCCAATCTTCCCAAAACTCTGGATTCTGATAGAGGGCCATGAGACTTAGACCTGAGTGCTAAAATGGAGGCTCTAGCCCCTTCCAGAGCTGAGATATCGAAACTCAAAAATTCGGCCCGAAAAAAAACGACAGTGGTACCCCTTACGTTTTTTTTTTTGGGGCGAAAAATTAAGTTTCTCCAATCTTCCCAAATTCTGATAGAGGGCCATGAGACTTAGACCTGAGTGCAAAAATGGAGGCTCTAGCCCCTTCCAGAGCTGAGATATCGAAACTCAAAAATTCGGCCCGAAAAAAAAACGACAGTGGTACCCCTTACGTTTTTTTTTTCGGCGAAAAATTAAGTTTCTCCAATCTTCCCAAATTCCGATAGAGGGCCATGAGACTTAGACCTGAGTGCAAAAATGGAGGCTCTAGCCCCTTCCAGAGCTGAGATATCGAAACTCAAAAATTCGGCCCGAAAAAAAAACGACAGTGGTACCCCTTACGTTTTTTTTTGGGGGGCGAAAAATTAAGTTTCTCCAATCTTCCCAAATTCTGATAGAGGGCCATGAGACTTAGACCTGAGTGCAAAAATGGAGGCTCTAGCCCCTTCCAGAGCTGAGATATGGAAACTCAAAAATTCGGCCCGAAAAAAAAACGACAGTGGTACCCATTACGTTTTTTTTGGGGGGCGAAAAATTAAGTTTCTCCAATCTTCCCAAAACTCTGGATTCTGATAGAGGGCCATGAGACTTAGACCTGAGTGCTAAAATGGAGGCTCTAGCCCCTTCCAGAGCTGAGATATCGAAACTCAAAAATTCGGCCCGAAAAAAAACGACAGTGGTACCCCTTACGTTTTTTTTTTTTGGGGCGAAAAATTAAGTTTCTCCAATCTTCCCAAATTCTGATAGAGGGCCATGAGACTTAGACCTGAGTGCAAAAATGGAGGCTCTAGCCCCTTCCAGAGCTGAGATATCGAAACTCAAAAATTCGGCCCGAAAAAAAAACGACAGTGGTACCCCTTACGTTATTTTTTTGGGGCGAAAAATTAAGTTTCTCCAATCTTCCCAAATTCTGATAGAGGGCCATGAGACTTAGACCTGAGTGCAAAAATGGAGGCTCTAGCCCCTTCCAGAGCTGAGATATTTAAACTCAAAAATTCGGCCCGAAAAAAAAAACGACAGTGGTACCCCTTACGTTTTTTTTTTGGGGCGAAAAATTAAGTTTCTCCAATCTTCCCAAAACTCTGGATTCTGATAGAGGGCCATGAGACTTAGACCTGAGTGCAAAAATGGAGGCTCTAGCCCCTTCCAGAGCTGAGATATCGAAACTCAAAAATTCGGCCCGAAAAAAAAACGACAGTGGTACCCCTTAGGGGTTTTTTTTGGGCGAAAAATTAAGTTTCTCCAATCTTCCCAAATTCTGATAGAGGGCCATGAGACTTAGACCTGAGTGCAAAAATGGAGGCTCTTGCCCCTTCCAGAGCTGAGATATCGAAACTCAAAAATTCGGCCAGAAAAAAAAACGACAGTGGTACCCCTTACGTTTTTTTTTTGGGCGAAAAATTTAGTTTCTCCAATCTTCCCAAATTCTGATAGAGGGCCATGAGACTTAGACCTGAGTGCAAAAATGGAGGCTCTAGCCCCTTCCAGAGCTGAGATATCGAAACTCAAAAATTCGGCCCGAAAAAAAAACGACAGTGGTACCCCTTACGTTTTTTTTGGGGGGCGAAAAATTAAGTTTCTCCAATCTTCCCAAATTCTGATAGAGGGCCATGAGACTTAGACCTGAGTGCAAAAATTGAGGCTCTAGCCCCTTCCAGAGCTGAGATATCGAAACTCAAAAATTCGGCCCGAAAAAAAAAAACGACAGTGGTACCCCTTACGGTTTTTTTTTGGGCGAAAAATTAAGTTTCTCCAATCTTCCCAAATTCTGATAGAGGGCCATGAGACTTAGACCTGAGTGCAAAAATGGAGGCTCTAGCCCCTTCCAGAGCTGAGATATCGAAACTCAAAAATTCGGCCCGAAAAAAAAACGACAGTGGTACCCCTTACGTTTTTTTTTTTGGGCGAAAAATTTAGTTTCTCCAATCTTCCCAAATTCTGATAGAGGGCCACGAGACTTAGACCTGAGTGCAAAATGGAGGCTCTAGCCCCTTCCAGAGCTGAGATATGGAAACTCAAAAATTCGGCCCGAAAAAAAAAACGACAGTGGTACCCCTTACGTTTTTTTTTTCAGCGAAAAATTAAGTTTCTCCAATCTTCCCAAATTCTGATAGAGGGCCATGAGACTTAGACCTGAGTGCAAAAATGGAGGCTCTAGCCCCTTCCAGAGCTGAGATATCGAAACTCAAAAATTCGTCCCGAAAAAAAAAACGACAGTGGTACCCCTTACGTTTTTTTTTTGGGGCGAAAAATTAAGTTTCTCCAATCTTCCCAAATTCTGATAGAGGGCCATGAGACTTAGACCTGAGTGCAAAAATGGAGGCTCTAGCCCCTTCCAGAGCTGAGATATCGAAACTCAAAAATTCGGCCCGAAAAAAAAACGACAGTGGTACCCCTTACGTTTTTTTTTTTGGGCGAAAAATTAAGTTTCTCCAATCTTCCCAAATTCTGATAGAGGGCCATGAGACTTAGACCTGAGTGCAAAAATGGAGGCTCTAGCCCCTTCCAGAGCTGAGATATGGAAACTCAAAAATTCGGCCCGAAAAAAAAAACGACAGTGGTACCCCTTACGTTTTTTTTTTCGGCGAAAAATTAAGTTTCTCCAATCTTCCCAAATTCTGATAGAGGGCCATGAGACTTAGACCTGAGTGCAAAAATGGAGGCTCTAGCCCCTTCCAGAGCTGAGATATCGAAACTCAAAAATTCGTCCCGAAAAAAAAACGACAGTGGTACCCCTTACGTTTTTTTTTTGGGGCGAAAAATTAAGTTTCTCCAATCTTCCCAAATTCTGATAGAGGGCCATGAGACTTAGACCTGAGTGCAAAAATGGAGGCTCTAGCCCCTTCCAGAGCTGAGATATCGAAACTCAAAAATTCGGCCCGAAAAAAAAACGACAGTGGTACCCCTTACGTTTTTTTTTTTTGGGCGAAAAATTAAGTTTCTCCAATCTTCCTAAATTCTGATAGAGGGCCATGAGACTTAGACCTGAGTGCAAAAATGGAGGCTCTAGCCCCTTCCAGAGCTGAGATATGGAAACTCAAAAATTCGGCCCGAAAAAAAAAACGACAGTGGTACCCCTTACGTTTTTTTTTTCGGCGAAAAATTAAGTTTCTCCAATCTTCCCAAATTCTGATAGAGGGCCATGAGACTTAGACCTGAGTGCAAAAATGGAGGCTCTAGCCCCTTCCAGAGCTGAGATATCGAAACTCAAAAATTCGTCCCGAAAAAAAAACGACAGTGGTACCCCTTACGTTTTTTTTTTGGGGCGAAAAATTAAGTTTCTCCAATCTTCCCAAATTCTGATAGAGGGCCATGAGACTTAGACCTGAGTGCAAAAATGGAGGCTCTAGCCCCTTCCAGAGCTGAGATATGGAAACTCAAAAATTCGGCCCGAAAAAAAAAACGACAGTGGTACCCCTTACGTTTTTTTTTTGGGGTGAAAAATTAAGTTTCTCCAATCTTCCCAAAACTCTGGATTCTGATAGAGGGCCATGAGACTTAGACCTGAGTGCAAAAATGGAGGCTTTAGCCCCTTCCAGAGCTGAGATATCGAAACTCAAAAATTCGGCCCGAAAAAAAACGACAGTGGTACCCCTTACGTTTTTTTTTTGGGGGCGAAAAACTAAGTTTCTCCAATCTTCCCAAATTCTGATAGAGGGCCATGAGACTTAGACCTGAGTGCAAAAATGGAGGCTCTAGCCCCTTCCAGAGCTGAGATATCGAAACTCAAAAATTCGTCCCGAAAAAAAAACGACAGTGGTACCCCTTACGTTTTTTTTTTGGGGCGAAAAATTAAGTTTCTCCAATCTTCCCAAATTCTGATAGAGGGCCATGAGACTTAGACCTGAGTGCAAAAATGGAGGCTCTAGCCCCTTCCAGAGCTGAGATATGGAAACTCAAAAATTCGGCCCGAAAAAAAAAACGACAGTGGTACCCCTTACGTTTTTTTTTTGGGGTGAAAAATTAAGTTTCTCCAATCTTCCCAAAACTCTGGATTCTGATAGAGGGCCATGAGACTTAGACCTGAGTGCAAAAATGGAGGCTTTAGCCCCTTCCAGAGCTGAGATATCGAAACTCAAAAATTCGGCCCGAAAAAAAACGACAGTGGTACCCCTTACGTTTTTTTTTTGGGGGCGAAAAACTAAGTTTCTCCAATCTTCCCAAATTCTGATAGAGGGCCATGAGACTTAGACCTGAGTGCAAAAATGGAGGCTCTAGCCCCTTCCAGAGCTGAGATATCGAAACTCAAAAATTCGGCCCGAAAAAAAAACGACAGTGGTACCCCTTACGGTTTTTTTTGGGGGCGAAAAATTAAGTTTCTCCAATCTTCCCAAATTCTGATAGAGGGCCATGAGACTTAGACCTGAGTGCAAAAATGGAGGCTCTAGCCCCTTCCAGAGCTGAGATATGGAAACTCAAAAATTCGGCCCGAAAAAAAAAACGACAGTGGTACCCCTTACGTTTTTTTTTTCGGCGAAAAATTAAGTTTCTCCAATCTTCCCAAATTCTGATAGAGGGCCATGAGACTTAGACCTGAAGTGCAAAAATGGAGGCTCTAGCCCCTTCCAGAGCTGAGATATCGAAACTCAAAAATTCGGCCCGAAAAAACAACAACAGTGGTACCCCTTACGTTTTTTTTTTGGGCGAAAAATTAAGTTTCTCCAATCTTCCCAAATTCTGATAGAGGGCCATGAGACTTAGACCTGAGTGCAAAAATGGAGGCTCTAGCCCCTTCCAGAGCTGAGATATGGAAACTCAAAAATTCGGCCCGAAAAAAAAAACGACAGTGGTACCCCTTACGTTTTTTTTTGGGGTGAAAAATTAAGTTTCTCCAATCTTCCCAAAACTCTGGATTCTGATAGAGGGCCATGAGACTTAGACCTGAGTGCAAAAATGGAGGCTCTAGCCCCTTCCAGAGCTGAGATATCGAAACTCAAAAATTCGGCCCGAAAAAAAACGACAGTGGTACCCCTTACGTTTTTTTTTTTGGGGCGAAAAACTAAGTTTCTCCAATCTTCCCAAATTCTGATAGAGGGCCATGAGACTTAGACCTGAGTGCAAAAATGGAGGCTCTAGCCCCTTCCAGAGCTGAGATATCGAAACTCAAAAATTCGGCCCGAAAAAAAAACGACAGTGGTACCCCTTACGGTTTTTTTTTTTTTGGGCGAAAAATTAAGTTTCTCCAATCTTCCCAAATTCTGATAGAGGGCCATGAGACTTAGACCTGAGTGCAAAAATGGAGGCTCTAGCCCCTTCCAGAGCTGAGATATGGAAACTCAAAAATTCGGCCCGAAAAAAAAAAACGACAGTGGTACCCCTTACGTTTTTTTTTTCGGCGAAAAATTAAGTTTCTCCAATCTTCCCAAATTCTGATAGAGGGCCATGAGACTTAGACCTGAGTGCAAAAATGGAGGCTCTAGCCCCTTCCAGAGCTGAGATATCGAAACTCAAAAATTCGGCCCGAAAAAAACAACAACAGTGGTACCCCTTACGTTTTTTTTTTTGGGCGAAAAATTAAGTTTCTCCAATCTTCCCAAATTCTGATAGAGGGCCATGAGACTTAGACCTGAGTGCAAAAATGGAGGCTCTAGCCCCTTCCAGAGCTGAGATATGGAAACTCAAAAATTCGGCCCGAAAAAAAAAAACGACAGTGGTACCCCTTACGTTTTTTTTTTTGGGTCGAAAAATTAAGTTTCTCCAATCTTCCCAAAACTCTGGATTCTGATAGAGGGCCATGAGACTTAGACCTGAGTGCAAAAATGGAGGCTCTAGCCCCTTCCAGAGCTGAGATATCGAAACTCAAAAATTCGGCCCGAAAAAAAACTACAGTGGTACCCCTTACGTTTTTTTTTTGGGGAGAAAAAATAAGTTTCTCCAATCTTCCCAAATTCTGATAGAGGGCCATGAGACTTAGACCTGAGTGCAAAAATGGAGGCTCTAGCCCCTTCCAGAGCTGAGATATCGAAACTCAAAAATTCGGCCAGAAAAAAAAACGACAGTGGTACCCCTTACGTTTTTTTTTTGGGCGAAAAATTAAGTTTCTCCAATCTTCCCAAATTCTGATAGAGGGCCATGAGACTTAGACCTGAGTGCAAAAATGGAGGCTCTAGCCCCTTCCAGAGCTGATATATCGAAACTCAAAAATTCGGCCCGAAAAAAAAACGACAGTGGTACCCCTTACGTTTTTTTTTTGGGCGAAAAATTAAGTTTCTCCAATCTTCCCAAATTCTGATAGAGGGCCATGAGACTTAGACCTGAGTGCAAAAATGGAGGCTCTAGCCCCTTCCAGAGCTGAGATATCGAAACTCAAAAATTCGGCCCGAAAAAAAAACGACAGTGGTACCCCTTACGTTTTTTTTTTTGGGGCGAAAAATTAAGTTTCTCCAATCTTCCCAAATTCTGATAGAGGGCCATGAGACTTAGACCTGAGTGCAAAAATGGAGGCTCTAGCCCCTTCCAGAGCTGAGATATGGAAACTCAAAAATTCGGCCCGAAAAAAAAAAACGACATTGGTACCCCTTACGTTTTTTTTGGGGGGCGAAAAATTAAGTTTCTCCAATCTTCCCAAAACTCTGGATTCTGATAGAGGGCCATGAGACTTAGACCTGAGTGCAAAAATGGAGGCTCTAGCCCCTTCCAGAGCTGAGATATCGAAACTCAAAAATTCGGCCCGAAAAAAAACGACAGTGGTACCCCTTACGTTTTTTTTTTTGGGGCGAAAAATTAAGTTTCTCCAATCTTCCCAAATTCTGATAGAGGGCCATGAGACTTAGACCTGAGTGCAAAAATGGAGGCTCTAGCCCCTTCCAGAGCTGAGATATCGAAACTCAAAAATTCGGCCCGAAAAAAAAACGACAGTGGTACCCCTTACGTTTTTTTTTTTTGGGCGAAAAATTAAGTTTCTCCAATCTTCCCAAATTCTGATAGAGGGCCATGAGACTTAGACCTGAGTGCAAAAATGGAGGCTCTAGCCCCTTCCAGAGCTGAGATATTTAAACTCAAAAATTCGGCCCGAAAAAAAAACCGACAGTGGTACCCCTTACGTTTTTTTTTTGGGGCGAAAAATTAAGTTTCTCCAATCTTCCCAAAACTCTGGATTCTGATAGAGGGCCATGAGACTTAGACCTGAGTGCAAAAATGGAGGCTCTAGCCCCTTCCAGAGCTGAGATATCGAAACTCAAAAATTCGGCCAGAAAAAAAAAACGACAGTGGTACCCCTTATGTTTTTTTTTTGGGCGAAAAATTAAGTTTCTCCAATCTTCCCAAATTCTGATAGAGGGCCATGAGACATAGACCTGAGTGCAACAATGGAGGCTCTAGACCCTTCCAGTGCTGAGATATCGAAACTCAAAATTTTGACCCGAAAAAAACCCGACAGTGTTACCCCTTATGTTTTTTTTTTGGGCGAAAAATTAAGTTTCTCCAATCTTCCCAAATTCTGATAGAGGGCCATGAGACTTAGACCTGAGTGCAAAAATGGAGGCTCTAGCCCCTTCCAGAGCTGAGATATCGAAACTCAAAAATTCGGCCCGAAAAAAAAACGACAGTGGTACCCCTTACGGTTTTTTTTTGGGGCGAAAAATTAAGTTTCTCCAATCTTCCCAAATTCTGATAGAGGGCCATGAGACTTAGACCTGAGTGCAAAAATGGAGGCTCTAGCCCCTTCCAGAGCTGAGATATGGAAACTCAAAAATTCGGCCCGAAAAAAAAAACGACAGTGGTACCCCTTACGTTTTTTTTTTCGGCGAAAAATTAAGTTTCTCCAATCTTCCCAAATTCTGATAGAGGGCCATGAGACTTAGACCTGAGTGCAAAAATGGAGGCTCTAGCCCCTTCCAGAGCTGAGATATCGAAACTCAAAAATTCGGCCCGAAAAAACAACAACAGTGGTACCCCTTACGTTTTTTTTTTGGGCGAAAAATTAAGTTTCTCCAATCTTCCCAAATTCTGATAGAGGGCCATGAGACTTAGACCTGAGTGCAAAAATGGAGGCTCTAGCCCCTTCCAGAGCTGAGATATGGAAACTCAAAAATTCGGCCCGAAAAAAAAAACGACAGTGGTACCCCTTACGTTTTTTTTTGGGGTGAAAAATTAAGTTTCTCCAATCTTCCCAAAACTCTGGATTCTGATAGAGGGCCATGAGACTTAGACCTGAGTGCAAAAATGGAGGCTCTAGCCCCTTCCAGAGCTGAGATATCGAAACTCAAAAATTCGGCCCGAAAAAAACGACAGTGGTACCCCTTACGTTTTTTTTTTTGGGGCGAAAAACTAAGTTTCTCCAATCTTCCCAAATTCTGATAGAGGGCCATGAGACTTAGACCTGAGTGCAAAAATGGAGGCTCTAGCCCCTTCCAGAGCTGAGATATCGAAACTCAAAAATTCGGCCCGAAAAAAAAACGACAGTGGTACCCCTTACGGTTTTTTTTTTTTTTGGGCGAAAAATTAAGTTTCTCCAATCTTCCCAAATTCTGATAGAGGGCCATGAGACTTAGACCTGAGTGCAAAAATGGAGGCTCTAGCCCCTTCCAGAGCTGAGATATGGAAACTCAAAAATTCGGCCCGAAAAAAAAAAACGACAGTGGTACCCCTTACGTTTTTTTTTTCGGCGAAAAATTAAGTTTCTCCAATCTTCCCAAATTCTGATAGAGGGCCATGAGACTTAGACCTGAGTGCAAAAATGGAGGCTCTAGCCCCTTCCAGAGCTGAGATATCGAAACTCAAAAATTCGGCCCGAAAAAAACAACAACAGTGGTACCCCTTACGTTTTTTTTTTTGGGCGAAAAATTAAGTTTCTCCAATCTTCCCAAATTCTGATAGAGGGCCATGAGACTTAGACCTGAGTGCAAAAATGGAGGCTCTAGCCCCTTCCAGAGCTGAGATATGGAAACTCAAAAATTCGGCCCGAAAAAAAAAAACGACAGTGGTACCCCTTACGTTTTTTTTTTTGGGTCGAAAAATTAAGTTTCTCCAATCTTCCCAAAACTCTGGATTCTGATAGAGGGCCATGAGACTTAGACCTGAGTGCAAAAATGGAGGCTCTAGCCCCTTCCAGAGCTGAGATATCGAAACTCAAAAATTCGGCCCGAAAAAACAACAACAGTGGTACCCCTTACGTTTTTTTTTTGGGCGAAAAATTAAGTTTCTCCAATCTTCCCAAATTCTGATAGAGGGCCATGAGACTTAGACCTGAGTGCAAAAATGGAGGCTCTAGCCCCTTCCAGAGCTGAGATATGGAAACTCAAAAATTCGGCCCGAAAAAAAAAACGACAGTGGTACCCCTTACGTTTTTTTTTGGGGTGAAAAATTAAGTTTCTCCAATCTTCCCAAAACTCTGGATTCTGATAGAGGGCCATGAGACTTAGACCTGAGTGCAAAAATGGAGGCTCTAGCCCCTTCCAGAGCTGAGATATCGAAACTCAAAAATTCGGCCCGAAAAAAAACGACAGTGGTACCCCTTACGTTTTTTTTTTTGGGGCGAAAAACTAAGTTTCTCCAATCTTCCCAAATTCTGATAGAGGGCCATGAGACTTAGACCTGAGTGCAAAAATGGAGGCTCTAGCCCCTTCCAGAGCTGAGATATCGAAACTCAAAAATTCGGCCCGAAAAAAAAACGACAGTGGTACCCCTTACGGTTTTTTTTTTTTTGGGCGAAAAATTAAGTTTCTCCAATCTTCCCAAATTCTGATAGAGGGCCATGAGACTTAGACCTGAGTGCAAAAATGGAGGCTCTAGCCCCTTCCAGAGCTGAGATATGGAAACTCAAAAATTCGGCCCGAAAAAAAAAAACGACAGTGGTACCCCTTACGTTTTTTTTTTCGGCGAAAAATTAAGTTTCTCCAATCTTCCCAAATTCTGATAGAGGGCCATGAGACTTAGACCTGAGTGCAAAAATGGAGGCTCTAGCCCCTTCCAGAGCTGAGATATCGAAACTCAAAAATTCGGCCCGAAAAAAACAACAACAGTGGTACCCCTTACGTTTTTTTTTTTGGGCGAAAAATTAAGTTTCTCCAATCTTCCCAAATTCTGATAGAGGGCCATGAGACTTAGACCTGAGTGCAAAAATGGAGGCTCTAGCCCCTTCCAGAGCTGAGATATGGAAACTCAAAAATTCGGCCCGAAAAAAAAAAACGACAGTGGTACCCCTTACGTTTTTTTTTTTGGGTCGAAAAATTAAGTTTCTCCAATCTTCCCAAAACTCTGGATTCTGATAGAGGGCCATGAGACTTAGACCTGAGTGCAAAAATGGAGGCTCTAGCCCCTTCCAGAGCTGAGATATCGAAACTCAAAAATTCGGCCCGAAAAAAAACTACAGTGGTACCCCTTACGTTTTTTTTTTGGGGAGAAAAAATAAGTTTCTCCAATCTTCCCAAATTCTGATAGAGGGCCATGAGACTTAGACCTGAGTGCAAAAATGGAGGCTCTAGCCCCTTCCAGAGCTGAGATATCGAAACTCAAAAATTCGGCCAGAAAAAAAAACGACAGTGGTACCCCTTACGTTTTTTTTTTGGGCGAAAAATTAAGTTTCTCCAATCTTCCCAAATTCTGATAGAGGGCCATGAGACTTAGACCTGAGTGCAAAAATGGAGGCTCTAGCCCCTTCCAGAGCTGATATATCGAAACTCAAAAATTCGGCCCGAAAAAAAAACGACAGTGGTACCCCTTACGTTTTTTTTTTGGGCGAAAAATTAAGTTTCTCCAATCTTCCCAAATTCTGATAGAGGGCCATGAGACTTAGACCTGAGTGCAAAAATGGAGGCTCTAGCCCCTTCCAGAGCTGAGATATGGAAACTCAAAAATTCGGCCCGAAAAAAAAAAACGACATTGGTACCCCTTACGTTTTTTTTGGGGGGCGAAAAATTAAGTTTCTCCAATCTTCCCAAAACTCTGGATTCTGATAGAGGGCCATGAGACTTAGACCTGAGTGCAAAAATGGAGGCTCTAGCCCCTTCCAGAGCTGAGATATCGAAACTCAAAAATTCGGCCCGAAAAAAAACGACAGTGGTACCCCTTACGTTTTTTTTTTTGGGGCGAAAAATTAAGTTTCTCCAATCTTCCCAAATTCTGATAGAGGGCCATGAGACTTAGACCTGAGTGCAAAAATGGAGGCTCTAGCCCCTTCCAGAGCTGAGATATCGAAACTCAAAAATTCGGCCCGAAAAAAAAACGACAGTGGTACCCCTTACGTTTTTTTTTTTTGGGCGAAAAATTAAGTTTCTCCAATCTTCCCAAATTCTGATAGAGGGCCATGAGACTTAGACCTGAGTGCAAAAATGGAGGCTCTAGCCCCTTCCAGAGCTGAGATATTTAAACTCAAAAATTCGGCCCGAAAAAAAAACCGACAGTGGTACCCCTTACGTTTTTTTTTTGGGGCGAAAAATTAAGTTTCTCCAATCTTCCCAAAACTCTGGATTCTGATAGAGGGCCATGAGACTTAGACCTGAGTGCAAAAATGGAGGCTCTAGCCCCTTCCAGAGCTGAGATATCGAAACTCAAAAATTCGGCCAGAAAAAAAAAAACGACAGTGGTACCCCTTATGTTTTTTTTTTGGGCGAAAAATTAAGTTTCTCCAATCTTCCCAAATTCTGATAGAGGGCCATGAGACATAGACCTGAGTGCAACAATGGAGGCTCTAGACCCTTCCAGTGCTGAGATATCGAAACTCAAAATTTTGACCCGAAAAAAACCCGACAGTGTTACCCCTTATGTTTTTTTTTTGGGCGAAAAATTAAGTTTCTCCAATCTTCCCAAATTCTGATAGAGGGCCATGAGACTTAGACCTGAGTGCAAAAATGGAGGCTCTAGCCCCTTCCAGAGCTGAGATATCGAAACTCAAAAATTCGGCCCGAAAAAAAAACGACAGTGGTACCCCTTACGGTTTTTTTTTGGGGCGAAAAATTAAGTTTCTCCAATCTTCCCAAATTCTGATAGAGGGCCATGAGACTTAGACCTGAGTGCAAAAATGGAGGCTCTAGCCCCTTCCAGAGCTGAGATATGGAAACTCAAAAATTCGGCCCGAAAAAAAAAACGACAGTGGTACCCCTTACGTTTTTTTTTTCGGCGAAAAATTAAGTTTCTCCAATCTTCCCAAATTCTGATAGAGGGCCATGAGACTTAGACCTGAGTGCAAAAATGGAGGCTCTAGCCCCTTCCAGAGCTGAGATATCGAAACTCAAAAATTCGGCCCGAAAAAACAACAACAGTGGTACCCCTTACGTTTTTTTTTTGGGCGAAAAATTAAGTTTCTCCAATCTTCCCAAATTCTGATAGAGGGCCATGAGACTTAGACCTGAGTGCAAAAATGGAGGCTCTAGCCCCTTCCAGAGCTGAGATATGGAAACTCAAAAATTCGGCCCGAAAAAAAAAACGACAGTGGTACCCCTTACGTTTTTTTTTGGGGTGAAAAATTAAGTTTCTCCAATCTTCCCAAAACTCTGGATTCTGATAGAGGGCCATGAGACTTAGACCTGAGTGCAAAAATGGAGGCTCTAGCCCCTTCCAGAGCTGAGATATCGAAACTCAAAAATTCGGCCCGAAAAAAACGACAGTGGTACCCCTTACGTTTTTTTTTTTGGGGCGAAAAACTAAGTTTCTCCAATCTTCCCAAATTCTGATAGAGGGCCATGAGACTTAGACCTGAGTGCAAAAATGGAGGCTCTAGCCCCTTCCAGAGCTGAGATATCGAAACTCAAAAATTCGGCCCGAAAAAAAAACGACAGTGGTACCCCTTACGGTTTTTTTTTTTTGGGCGAAAAATTAAGTTTCTCCAATCTTCCCAAATTCTGATAGAGGGCCATGAGACTTAGACCTGAGTGCAAAAATGGAGGCTCTAGCCCCTTCCAGAGCTGAGATATGGAAACTCAAAAATTCGGCCCGAAAAAAAAAAACGACAGTGGTACCCCTTACGTTTTTTTTTTCGGCGAAAAATTAAGTTTCTCCAATCTTCCCAAATTCTGATAGAGGGCCATGAGACTTAGACCTGAGTGCAAAAATGGAGGCTCTAGCCCCTTCCAGAGCTGAGATATCGAAACTCAAAAATTCGGCCCGAAAAAAACAACAACAGTGGTACCCCTTACGTTTTTTTTTTTGGGCGAAAAATTAAGTTTCTCCAATCTTCCCAAATTCTGATAGAGGGCCATGAGACTTAGACCTGAGTGCAAAAATGGAGGCTCTAGCCCCTTCCAGAGCTGAGATATGGAAACTCAAAAATTCGGCCCGAAAAAAAAAAACGACAGTGGTACCCCTTACGTTTTTTTTTTTGGGTCGAAAAATTAAGTTTCTCCAATCTTCCCAAAACTCTGGATTCTGATAGAGGGCCATGAGACTTAGACCTGAGTGCAAAAATGGAGGCTCTAGCCCCTTCCAGAGCTGAGATATCGAAACTCAAAAATTCGGCCCGAAAAAAAACTACAGTGGTACCCCTTACGTTTTTTTTTTGGGGAGAAAAAATAAGTTTCTCCAATCTTCCCAAATTCTGATAGAGGGCCATGAGACTTAGACCTGAGTGCAAAAATGGAGGCTCTAGCCCCTTCCAGAGCTGAGATATCGAAACTCAAAAATTCGGCCAGAAAAAAAAACGACAGTGGTACCCCTTACGTTTTTTTTTTGGGCGAAAAATTAAGTTTCTCCAATCTTCCCAAATTCTGATAGAGGGCCATGAGACTTAGACCTGAGTGCAAAAATGGAGGCTCTAGCCCCTTCCAGAGCTGATATATCGAAACTCAAAAATTCGGCCCGAAAAAAAAACGACAGTGGTACCCCTTACGTTTTTTTTTTGGGCGAAAAATTAAGTTTCTCCAATCTTCCCAAATTCTGATAGAGGGCCATGAGACTTAGACCTGAGTGCAAAAATGGAGGCTCTAGCCCCTTCCAGAGCTGAGATATCGAAACTCAAAAATTCGGCCCGAAAAAAAAACGACAGTGGTACCCCTTACGTTTTTTTTTTTGGGGCGAAAAATTAAGTTTCTCCAATCTTCCCAAATTCTGATAGAGGGCCATGAGACTTAGACCTGAGTGCAAAAATGGAGGCTCTAGCCCCTTCCAGAGCTGAGATATGGAAACTCAAAAATTCGGCCCGAAAAAAAAAAACGACATTGGTACCCCTTACGTTTTTTTTGGGGGGCGAAAAATTAAGTTTCTCCAATCTTCCCAAAACTCTGGATTCTGATAGAGGGCCATGAGACTTAGACCTGAGTGCAAAAATGGAGGCTCTAGCCCCTTCCAGAGCTGAGATATCGAAACTCAAAAATTCGGCCCGAAAAAAAACGACAGTGGTACCCCTTACGTTTTTTTTTTTGGGGCGAAAAATTAAGTTTCTCCAATCTTCCCAAATTCTGATAGAGGGCCATGAGACTTAGACCTGAGTGCAAAAATGGAGGCTCTAGCCCCTTCCAGAGCTGAGATATCGAAACTCAAAAATTCGGCCCGAAAAAAAAACGACAGTGGTACCCCTTACGTTTTTTTTTTTTGGGCGAAAAATTAAGTTTCTCCAATCTTCCCAAATTCTGATAGAGGGCCATGAGACTTAGACCTGAGTGCAAAAATGGAGGCTCTAGCCCCTTCCAGAGCTGAGATATTTAAACTCAAAAATTCGGCCCGAAAAAAAAACCGACAGTGGTACCCCTTACGTTTTTTTTTTGGGGCGAAAAATTAAGTTTCTCCAATCTTCCCAAAACTCTGGATTCTGATAGAGGGCCATGAGACTTAGACCTGAGTGCAAAAATGGAGGCTCTAGCCCCTTCCAGAGCTGAGATATCGAAACTCAAAAATTCGGCCAGAAAAAAAAAACGACAGTGGTACCCCTTATGTTTTTTTTTTGGGCGAAAAATTAAGTTTCTCCAATCTTCCCAAATTCTGATAGAGGGCCATGAGACATAGACCTGAGTGCAACAATGGAGGCTCTAGACCCTTCCAGTGCTGAGATATCGAAACTCAAAATTTTGACCCGAAAAAAACCCGACAGTGTTACCCCTTATGTTTTTTTTTTGGGCGAAAAATTAAGTTTCTCCAATCTTCCCAAATTCTGATAGAGGGCCATGAGACATAGACCTGAGTGCAACAATGGATGCTCTAGACCCTTCCAGAGCTGAGATATCGAAATTCAAAATTTCGACCAGAAAAAAAAACGACAGTGTTACCCCTTACGTTTTTTTTTGGGGCGAAAAATTAAGTATCCCCAATCTTCTCAAAACTCTGGATTCTGATAGAGGGCCATGAGACATAGACCTGAGAGCAACAATGGAGGCTCTAGACCCTTCCAGAGCTGAGATATCGAAAATCAAAATTTCGACCATAAAAAAAAAACGACAGTGTTACCCCTTACGTTTTTTTTTTTGGGCGAAAAATTAAGTATCCCCAATCTTCTCAAAAGTCTGGATTCTGATAGAGGGCCATGAGACATAGACCTGAGTGCAACAATGGAGGCTTTAGACCCTTCCAGAGCTGAGATGTCGAAACTCAAAATTTCGACCCGAAAAAAAAAACACGACAGTGTAACCCTTACGTTTTTGTTTTTTTTGGGCGAAAAATTAAGTATCCCCAATCTTCTCAAAACTCTGGATTCTGATAGAGGGCCATGAGACTTAGACCTGAGTGCAACAATGGAGGCTCTAGACCCTTCCAGAGCTGAGATATCGAAAATCAAAATTTCTTCCCGAAAAAAAAAACGACAGTGTTACCCCTTACGTTTTTTTTTTTGGGTGAAAAATTAAGTATCCCCAATCTTCTCAAAACTCTGGATTCTGATAGAGGGCCATGAGACATAGACCTGAGTGCAACAATGGAGGCTCTAGACCCTTCCAGTGCTGAGATATCAAAACTCAAAATTTCGACCCGAAAAAAAAAACGACGGTGTTACCCCTTACGTTTTTTTTTTTTGGGGCAAAAAATTAAGTATCCCCAATCTTCTCAAAACTCTGGATTCTGATAGAGGGCCATGAGACTTAGACCTGAGTGCAACAATGGAGGCTCTAGACCCTTCCCGTGCTGAGATATCGAAACTCAAAATTTCGACCCGAAAAAAAAAAAACGACGGTGTTACCCCTTACGTTTTTTTTTTTGGGCAAAAAATTAAGTATCCCCAATCTTCTCAAAACTCTGGATTCTGATAGAGGGCCATGAGACTTAGACCTGAGTGCAACAATGGAGGCTCTAGACCCTTCCAGAGCTGAGATATCGAAATTCAAAATTTCGACCAGAAAAAAAAACGACAGTGTTATCCCTTACGTTTTTTTTTTGGGGCGAAAAATTAAGTATCCCCAATCTTCTCAAAACTCTGGATTCTGATAGAGGGCCATGAGACTTAGACCTGAGTGCAACAATGGAGGCTCTAGACCCTTCCTGAGCTGAGATATCGAAAATCAAAATTTCTTCCCGAAAAAAACCCCCGACAGTGTTACCCCTTACGTTTTTTTTTTTTGGGTGAAAAATTAAGTATCCCCAATCTTCTCAAAACTCTGGATTCTGATAGAGGGCCATGAGACTTAGACCTGAGTGCAACAATGGAGGCTCTAGACCCTTCCAGAGCTGAGATATCGAAAATCAAAATTTCGACCCGAAAAAAAAAAATGACAGTGTTACCCCTTACGTTTTTTTTTTTTCGGGCGAAAAATGAAGTTTCTCCAATCTTCTCAAAACTCTGGATTCTGACATAGGGCCATGAGACTTAAACCTGAGTGCAAAAATGGAGGCTCTAGACCCTTCCAGAGCTGAGATATCGAAAATCAAAATTTCGACCATAAAAAAAAACCGACAGTGTTACCCCTTACGTTTTTTTTTTGGGGGCGAAAAATTAAGTATCCCCAATCTTCTCAAAACTCTGGATTCTGGTAATCTCCACTGGAGCGTGTTAACGCAAACGTGTAAGTTTCACGTTTGAGGGGGTTAAACCGTGACATCTACACATTTTCCAAAGTGCACTATTCAGGCTGCTTCATTAAAAATGTGACATTTAGACGTTTTTTTTCGCCGTGGATCGAGGCAAATGAATCCTTTTCACCTTGAAAATAATAAATGTTTTTTGCATTTTAAATAATAGACCATTTCTCAGTGATCGTCAATAAAACAAAATTCCATTTTTCTCGGTTTAATGAAAACCAATAGGTCGTGATGGTAAGTTTCAGTTTAAGTGTAAGTTTCACGTTTGAGGGGGTTTAAACCGTGACATCTACACGTTTTCAAAAGTGGACCAACGTTCACGTCTTGTCGTGATACCGGAGGGGTTTTCCAGAAAGCAGGTTATGTGACTTACCCGGGTAAGTTTAGGAGTAAGTAAGCGGATAACCTCTGCTTTTGGTTCCAAAAACGGAGGGAACTTTCGGGTTATCTAAGTAACCATAGCAACTGACTCTCTGAGGATAACCTGCTCAGGAGCAGGTTATGTTGCAGGGTTAGTTTGTTTCAGACAGGTGACGGAGCATGGCGTGCCCTTTTGAAGACGATCCAGTGGATGTGGACAGTGGCGGTTCTACTTTGAATTACACCCAGGGCGAGACCCCCTTCGAGCGCCCCCGCCACCCCAAAAAAAAAAAAAAAACTTTGCATATTATAGGCTAAAAACTCATAATTAAAGTTGATTTTAGTTGATCATTATGAAAAGTATTAGATAATATGGTGACCAAAATGATCACACACAGAATCTTGATCAAAAAGCCTAATACACAGTGAAATCAATTCACCAAGTTAATAATATTAAAGGTTTGTTTTAAAGGAGTGTCTTTCATTTTACTTACTAAACTTAAAAAAAGGTTAACACAAAAAAAGGTTTTATATAAAGAAATCTCATATGTCAGCATTAAATCATCTCTATAAAAAGAATGAGTCAATAAAGATAAATTTATAATGCACAGTAGCTTATCTTTTATTATTAATAGTAAAATTCGTACCGATTTTCCCATGGCTGTCGTTGCTATAGAACCATGCACTCATTACACTGCGCTGTCCACAACGACAAAGGAGTTTTAGTAGCTGTATTTCCACCACAGAAAAACGCTTGCTGTAGCTAAAGATGTATTTACGGAGAACAGAAAAAACACCCAAGTGTTTGGGTGCACGTGCACTCCCATACTGAAAAATTAATGAGCGCGCTTCCCGTGCGCCTATTTGAAACATAGAGGATTTGAAATAACAACCTCGAGCGCGCAAAAGACGCGATACGTGAGCTAATCAGGAGATTCCCTTGACATCGCTTCTGCGCACGGCACCTTCTCAGCAAGCAGGGCGCCATTGCCAATAAATGAATCGAAATGATAAAAAATAGAAAAACTTCGCGGCACAGAGTATTTTTTTAACTGCTCGTGCCACCCCCCCATGTGACATGAAGAAATGCCCCCCGGCCTAGAATCGCCCGTGCCTAAAACCGCTACTGGATGTGGAAGCACAATATGGATAACAAAAAATATATATATAATTTGAATATATATATATATATATATATATATGAAGAGTTCAGATGCAAAAGCCTCTAAATGCCATTTGAAATTTTCTTCTTTAATGATGATTTTGATCAAACTTGTATATTTAAGTACAGTAATTTCACTTAAATAACAATTAATAGGTAATTATCATTGCAATATAAGTGAAATTACTGAACTTAAATATACAAGCTTGATAAAAATGATCATTCTAGAAGAAAATTTCAAATGGCACTTAGAGGCTTTTGCATCTGAACTCTTCATATATATATACACTCTAAAAAATGCTGTTTTGTTTTAACCCAATTTTGGGTAAAATATGGACAAGTCCAGCCATTGGGTTAAAAAATGCAATTCAAAAATGTAACCCAATGGCTGGGTTCATCCATATTTTACCCAAAATCGGGTTAAAACAACTCAGCATTTTTAGAGTATATATATATATATATATATATAT
The DNA here is from genome assembly GCF_988280905.1 of Pimephales promelas. Taxonomy (NCBI): domain Eukaryota; kingdom Metazoa; phylum Chordata; class Actinopteri; order Cypriniformes; family Leuciscidae; genus Pimephales; species Pimephales promelas. The sequence goes on from NC_142778.1 coordinate 22,111,773, forward strand.
ATATTTATGTAATGGTTTGTCCATTCTATGATATTCTATGACAGACCATTTACTTAATCTATTCATACTGGTTACTTACAGTCACAATCATTTTAAATGTTTCTAATTATATAACTCAATTTAAGGGTTCCCAAATGTGATTGGGTGCATTGATGGAACCCACATTCATGCATTAAAGGTCCTTCAGTCAATAAAGGAGACTATGATAATAGGAAGTCAATCCATAGCATCAATGTGCAGGTGACAATAGATTTTTTGGGTGCTAAATGTTTGTGTGTTTAAACCATTAAATCACCCTCATTACTGGTCCCCACTAACTAGGTTATATGTGATGCAACCCACCTCATCACTAATGTTGAAGCCAAATGGCCAGGGTCTGTACATGTTGCCAGTGCCACAAATTTCAACAGGGTATGTTTTGCCTTACATAATGCAATTATACACTTTAACTACCTTTATAGGACACTTCAATGGTTACTTGCTGGGGTACAGAGGGTACCCAGCTTGTCTGCCCTATTTGATGACACCCTACCCTGAACCTGAGCCTGGACCGCAGGCACAATTCAACCTGGCCCACAGCAGAACACGGGTCAAGTGGAAATGACCATAGGCATCCTGAAGGCCCAGAAAGGTCATGTGACATCATTGCTGCTTGTCTTGTTCTTCACAACATTGCCACTGAGAGGAGAATCACTTCTGATTTGCTTTTTGAAGGTGGGCCTTATACAGCTCTTAGGCAACTAGAAAGACAGAATAATTAAACATGACTGAAAAAGTCTGTAATATAAACACAGACCAAATATTTAAATGAGGAAGGAGAACTGCAGAACATTTCTTAGACTGCTAAGATTCTGTGTGGAGGTAGATATTAAAATCTCCTGCCATTTTCTGTAAAATGACAATTTATTTATTCTCTTTTGTAAAAAAGGGGGAATGCATTGTATTCATCATACCTCTATGGGCCTCTCCACATTTTGTGTTTCTGTCACAGCAGAAGTGGTCTCTTCATCGTCATCCTTCAGTGAAAATAAGGCAATAATAAGTCTAATGAACTGCCCCCTGGTACCCCATCGCCCACAGGTCGCCCTATATTCAGGGACAGTGCCAGCTCCTCGGCTGGGGTGAGGGGAGGTGGAGAGGGACCACACCTGTTTTACAGGCCTCAGCCTTCTTTCTATTAGAAAACTAAATTACATTAGATACTAAATTACATGGCATCAGTAACTAGTTTAGTAAGTTTAGAAAATATTACCTTGCTGGGGAATGTTTTTGTTTCATTTTGACTTGGTTCACACTTCCAGAAGGATTAACGTTTCACCTTATAAGAACCTAACATATAACTAGCCAATTATGTGCATTACTACTGTAATATTAAGAAATGTATGGAGGCCAACAAGTAAATAGGCTACTTGTCTATTTTTAAATGCCCCAGATAATTTTTGCCTAATGACAGGGGGAAATATCCCATTTATAATTTTTTTAAAAATATAATTTATAAAACTCATGCATTTACTCTGTGCGTTATTTTTTGCCAAGCCAACTCTCTTTCTTTTGCTGATGCAGCAATATTGTTTTTTTTTTTTTTTTTTTTTTAGTTATAATGGGCTTGTAGTCTTCATAAGCAAGCATTAAAACCTCCAACTCAGTTTCACCGAAGTATGTAGCTCGGTTTTTTGTCCCTTGGTTTCCATGGTGACTCCTGAAATCTGCGATCCATTGAAAATGTCTTTATGAACTCGCCGTGCACGCGCATTAACTCTGGGTTACCAATAGGAGGTTGATTAAACTAACTCTTCACAGGTGTTTTGGATCCGACATACCCAGAGTAAGCAAGTTTGGGGTTAATCAACCAAGCGTTCAAGGTTTATCTGACGGTAAGTTAACCTTGCTTTCTGGAATACACCCCGGGTTGAAGAAATGTTGTTTTGGCCACTTTGTTTGATATAATCACAACAATTGAACGTAAGCAAGAATGGGAATTGAACTCAGGTCTTCTTGATTAAAGCCCAACACTTTATCAACTGAGCCACTGAATCTGTTGAGTTCAAGGGTGAATTGGATGGGGTTTTATTGCGGGTTTGGTCTTATTTGTTGGAAAAATAAATATAGAAATATAATTTGACACAAGAGGGCAGTATAGCCCTATTTATGGTTTTGAGTTTAAACTAAACCGTGACATCTAACATTTTCCAAAGTGGACCAACATGATTATTTCATGTCTTGTCGTGATACGGGTTGGGCACTGAAGTTACAGGAGTTTCTTCCCGTTGCTAAGCAACGGAACTAGGTCGAGTATTTAAAAGGTTATGGTTAACAACGTGGTTTAACATCGATGTAATACGTTGTTTTAGCATACCTTTTGCTTAAACGAGGAGCTGGGGGACGCCCAAGAAAATAGACATTTTACTCATTAGGCTGCTTCATTAAAAACGTGACATTTAGACGTTTTCTTCGGCGTGGATCCAGGCAAAAGAATCCTTTTCACCTTGAAAATAATAAATGTTTTTTTTTTTTTTTGCATTTTAAATAATAGAACATTTCTCAGTGATCGTAAATGAAACAAAATTCCATTTTTTCGGTTTAATGAAAACCTGACATCTACACATTTTCCAAAGTTGAATAGTTAGGCTGCTTCATTAAAAATGTGACATTTAGACGTTTTCTTCGGCGTGGATCCAGGCAAATGAATCCTTTTCACCTTGAAAATAATAAATGTTTTTTTTTTTTCCATTTTAAATAATAGACCATTTCTCAGTGATCGTAAATAGGCTAAAACAAAATTCCATTTTTCTCGGTTTAATGAAAACCAATAGGTCGTGATGGTAAGATTCAGTTTAAGTGTAAGTTTCACGTTTGAGGGGGTTTAAACCATGACATCTACACGTTTTCAAAAGTGGACCAACGTGATTATTTCACGTCTTGTCGTGATACCGGGTTGAAGAAATGTTGTTTTGGCCACTTTGTTTGATATAATCACAACAATTGAACATAAGCAAGTTTGGAAATTGAACTCAGGTCTTCTTGATTAAAGCCCAACGCTTTATCAACTGAGCCACTGAATCTGTTGAATTCAAGGGTGAATTGGAAAAATAAATATAATTTGACACAAGAGGGCAGTATAGCCCTATTTATGGTTTTGAGTTTAAACTAAACCGTGACATCTACACGTTTTCCAAAATGGACCAACGTGATTATGTCACGTCTTGTCGTGATACGGGTTGGGCACTGAAGTTACAGGAGTTTCTTCCCGTTGCTAACGGAACTATGTCGAGTATTTAAAAGGTTATGGTTAACACGGTTAACGTGGTTTAACGTCGATGTAATACGTTGTTTTAGCGTACCTTTTGCTTAAACGAGGAGCTGGGGGACGCCCAAGAAAATAGACATTTTACTCATTAGGCTGCTTCATTAAAAATGTGACATTTATACGTTTTCTTCGGCGTGGATCCAGGCAAATGAATCATTTTCACCTTGAAAATAATAAATGTTTTTTTTTTTTTTGCATTTTAAATAATAGAACATTTATGATGGACAGATGCACTTTTATGATGGACAGATGCACTTTTATGATGGACAGATGCACTTTTATGATGGATAGATGCACTTTTATGATGGACAGATGCACTTTTATGATGGATAGATGCACTTTTATGATGGATAGATGCACTTTTATGATGGACAGATGCACTTTTATGATGGACAGATGCACTTTTGTGATGGATAGATGCACTTTTATGATGGACAGATGCACTTTTATGATGGATAGATGCACTTTTATGATGGACAGATACACTTTTATGATAGACAGATGCACTTTTATGATGGACAGATGCACTTTTATGATGGACAGATGCACTTTTATGATGGATAGATGCACTTTTATGATGGACAGATGCACTTTAATGATGGATAGATAGTTATTTCAGGTGGGGATCATCAACATTTGCTTCTTAGACATCATGAAGACTGTAAAAGTACAAAAGTTAGAAAACATATATCAATAGGGTCCTGAGGACAGGAGTTCCAGTGATCCAATGTCACAATTTATTTTTACATTTTTTGGTGTTCATTTGAGTGTTTATGCACTATACATCATCTAATCATGACTTGATGATGAATTTAGGGTCTCAGGTATATCTACCATAAGGGAGCGCGTCTTGTTCCACTCGTAGAGTGGGAGCATTCGTGAAATTTCCAGAGAGTTGGGGGCATCAAATTCAGGTTTCACCTCCTGTATCATGATCCCACCGGTCCAGTTCACCACACTTGAGCCATGAATGTTTGTTGTTATTTTGTTCAGATTGTCCCACTCGAGATGAAACACATTCCCTCACCAGTAGTAATAATAACAATAATGAAAATATAATTAATTAATTATTAAGCATAACATTTTTTTTTTCAACTTAACAGAAATCTGGAGAGACCATTATCTGCCAGTTAATGTGGGCTTCCATAACGCTAAATGCTCTTCACCAAGAAAGACCTTTCTAATTGTGTGTTGGTGCATGGTGTAGGCTATGTATTTGTGTAGTTATTTTAAAAATGTATGTTAAATAAACCTCACATTACCAGTGAATCCTAATTACATGATGTGATTTTTAATTAATGCATATTTTTGAACACGTTGTATCTTAAAATGTATTATTTAATTAAAATATCTATGTTATATTTTTAATGTGCAACAATTGACGTTGGGAACAAGCTCAACATGTGCTCAACAATAATTTACATAGCCAGTTATGAAAAATGGAGGAGATTTATCAAATCGAAAACTAAAGGAGAAAAAAGACTGCCTATAAATGTGCTTTTTTGCTTTTTTTTAGATATCCAGGGTGGCAACCAATATAGCCAGAAAATACATACATGTGACAATATTTCAGGTGGGGATCATCAACATTTGCTTCTTAGACATCCTAAAGACTGTAAAAATACAAAAGTTAGAAAACGTATATCAGAAGGGTCCATAGGGGAGGAGTTCCAGTGATCCAATGTCACCATTTTTTGACATTTTTTGGTGTTTATTTGAGTTTTTATGCACTATACATCATCTAATAAAGACAATCCTCATATCTATCAATTCCTCATGCAAAGACAAAGAGAGAATGGGGTAGATTGTGTCTGTAGGATGTATTGTTCAGATTCTATGTAGATTTAAAGTTTTCATTTTCCGCAGCCAAAAATCAAGCACGGACACAAAAGATGATACAAAAAATCACATATGGGACAAAAATTTGCGCGGGGAACATCAAAATTCCTTTTCTAGACACCTTAAGGATTACAAAAAACTAGGTTAAAAAAATATATCTTTCGGGTGCAGGTGAACCCCCCCTTCCTACCAGACTATATGTACTCTCATTTTCTTCTGTGAGCAGAATGTGGTTCAAATGAAAAATAAAAACAAGCAAGATCTTAATTGTCATCATTCAGCAATTAATTATTAGCACTTACAATCATTCACTTGACATTATGGCAATCTAACATAAAATGGTCAATGCATGAAAAGTAAATGCTTTTAATATCAAACATTACCAAATTACTGTAAAATTATCTTATTGTAAGAAAAACAGAATTTTCAAACAATACAAAATCGTATGATCAAATATTTTCCTTTAGTTTATGGGAAAGTCAGAATTCAATGCTGTTGCCCAGAGATGCTTCAATGCTTTGCATATTCTAAAATTCACACCAACGGTCATATTTATTAAAAAAGTCTGAGGTTGAGTTTAGCACCACTTCAGGATGCAAGCAGTTTTTCTTGTGGCAGAGAGTGGGAGTACTGCAGGTATATTGGAAATGGTCTTGGGTTACTCACCGTTATCATGGTTCCCTGAGAGGAGAGAACGAGGCATTATATAATAGCTTATGCTTTGGGGAACTCCTTTCTCCAAAATTACTGAAGCCTGATTGAATCAAGCTATTGCACTTGCAATAGCCAAAGGCGCCCAGCCTCAAGCACTCACACAGTGGGCGGGCCCAGCCGCTTTATAGGTAGAACAAGATTTTCGAGAATTACTCATGGACCCTGAGAAGGTTTTATAACTAGCTGGCAGAGTGCCAAACTACTGTAGCAATGGCAACGGCACCTTCAGCTCCACCCTGCACACAATCGAGCAATGCTGGACTGATGTGGCACAGTGGTAATAATGTAGCACAACATGACATCATGACTTTTGTGTAAACATACATGCCAATTTCGAGTCAAGTGGCGTGTTATCTCGACGCATCTTGAGCTATCTGCGTGTATCCGCATGTATGCCTATATGTCTACGCCATTAACGTCCGCATCATTCCGCGTGTCCGTACACGCCGTCAAATGTCCGACCAAAACAAAGCAAAATGTACATCTACATCTGGGGAGCTATGTTTTTCTTTCCTAGGATGGTAACAGTCATAAATGCCATTAACCCCAGTGACGGTTAGGTTTAGGGACAGGGTTGAGGTAAGTCATATATTTATATATACAGTAATAACGTTAAGTCAACGGCGTTCATAAACACGCTGAAAAGTGATTATGCGTGTTGATAGCACGCCAAAAATGGAAATACGAATTGGCCACCTCAAACAGACATTCAGAGTGTCCAGCATAAAACTGCAGGATGAGCCAAGTTCATAATCGGGGATAACCATGTTTATCTGCCCCTTCCACCACCGAAAGTAGGTGGGTTCCTTGGGCAGGGGCTCATAGCTGTATCATAGCAACGATATTGTGTGAGCTCATGATGCAACTCAGAGAAGAAGGGCGCTGGTCTCTGCTGGGCGTTCAACTGGCGGCCTACATGGAGAGAATACCAATCCATCCTCTTCTTTACTGGCTGCTCTGGGACTGACCACTTCAGGCCCATCTCAGCAACAGCCTTTGAAATTATACTCATGAGCTCCCCATCCAGAGAAGTTGGAGTGGTGCTCATCTCTTCCATAGGCGCTTGTAGACATCATGTCGTCTTACAAAAAAGTCCAGGTCCCACACTAAGTGTAGGATACTGGGGGCTCTCATGGAGATTGAGACCACGGGTGCTGGGCCAGCATTCATTCATCAGCAGAGCCTCCCGAGGGAGCTGTTTCTCCCCCAGCCCTGTGGATAGGCAGGTCCTCACAGAAGTGGGAATCAGATTTTCCTTGCCTCCCTTCAGTGTGTGCGTGGCCCAAGCACAACAAGCATTTGTTGTGCGAGTCCAGGAACTCGATGGGAAGGAGAACGATTCTTAGATAATCTGACATTCAGCGCAACCTATATAACGGCTGGGCCCACCCAGTGTGTGAGCGCCATTGGCTATTGCAAGGCTTCAGGAATTTCGTAGAAAAGAGTTTCCCTAAGGCTGTGTGTCCACCAAAGTGTTTTTCCACGCGCCTGGTGTATGTTTTCAGTTGTTTTCAATGGGAGCGCCGCGTTTTTTAAACCACATGAGCGTAACCAGGCGCCGAGCATTTTTTTCACGCTGAAGCGCAGAGCACGCAGTGTTTTTACTGGTCGCTGAGAGTTGAAAAATTTTCAACTTTGGATAAAACACAGCACTCATCACTGTCACTTTTTACCCAGCCGTTCAATCACAGTGGAGGAGGGGCGGGACTAATACCACACCGACCAACTGTCACAACATTCAAACTGCTGCGGATATTCTGTATCAGCCCGTTCTCATCCTTTAGCGTCACATAGAACGCTATATGACAAAATGACGCTATACTACGCACATGGCACACTTTATCGTTAATATTCACGCGAACCCAAGGCATCATAAATCCTTTCGCGTAATATGAGACTACCCTACCCTACCCCACGCCTAAACCTAACCATCACAGCGCGTGTTATATTAACGATAACGGGTGCCATGTGTGTAGTATAGCGCCGTTTTGTCATATAGCGTTCTATATGACTCTAAAGGATGAGAATGTGTTGTCTGTATCATAGCAACGAAACGTCTCAACAGAAAAAACGCTGCGCTGCCAAAACGCTCTCAAGCGCCCAAAGCACGGCGTCTTCAGCAGAGCGTCAGAGCGTCTTTGGTGGACACGCGGCCTAAAGCTGTTACGCAATTTTGAGAGACGCAGTTTCGAATGCCGCCTGCCATTCTCAAGTAAGCCCTTAAGGATTTGGACATTGACTGGTGATCTTTTACCTGTTAATGACATTAATTAGGTGTCGTAGAGATCTGCACCATTCAGCTGTGCAGAATTTTCAAATCATTTGCAATTTATAATCTCACATCTAGAAGAGTGTTGTGTGCACGTTTTCTTTGTGCGGTCTCTGAATCACACGTACGAACATTGGAATGATCGTAAGCTCAAATGTAGGATGGTTATACGCAACATTTTATAAATGAGGCCCTCTGTGTCTCCATTAGCAATAGGTCACAACCTCACTGAGCAATCAACCCACCAGAAAACAATGCTCATTAAAGCAGTGTATACTGCATTTCTTGCCATTTTTTATTGTGCTTTTGTTAGTCAGAAAACAAAATGGACAAACCTTTAGAACATATCGTAGTCATGTGAATGATGTGTTTATTTGATGTTACGTCCTGCCAGTGGTTGATTAAAAACACAAAGAAATCAATTGCAATTTTCATTCTCATTAAATATGCAGAACCACTGATGTCTGCGCTACATTGGGGGAAAGTAAAGGGCAAAGGTCAGGGAGAGTGGCCACCAAATGTGCAAGTCAGTCACTGGAATTCAAGCTAAACAGAACAGATTCATAAACCCATGAAATTCAATAAAAAGGGGCACATATGTAAATCATTAAAAAAAAAATAAAAACTTCTATATTTAGAGAAACAGAGAAGAAAAAGGAAAATATGAGATGTCTGTAGTCTTAAGATTTCCAGGAGGTGGCACCATAGTGCTGGTTCGAACAGCATTAGTTATCTACAAACCTCAAAGAAAAGCTAAAAAACGCTAATTACTTTTTGGCACATTTGTTCATTTCCTTTCATCTCCTGCTTGAACAACTATAATATTAATGTACACAACATAAAATCAGTATGAAAGATGAAAGTATGAGTGATGTGTATGGAATGAAAATCACAGCTTGCGAGTTTATCAGAAGATTATTAGAGGATGAAAACTAGTACTTATGGCTCAGAAATGCAGTTCCAAGTCTCCAGAGTGGGACAACATTCACAAAAACGTACACAAACTTGCTTTTGTTCTTCTGGATGAGCTAAAGGGAGGGGCATGATTTTCAGCAGGATGGGGAAATTAAATAGGTCATCTTTAAATAAAAAAAAATAAAAAATCAGCATTTCTGGGAAGATTTTATGCAAAAGCTACCTATGGATTGAACTAGGAATCGGTGCGTCTATTTCTCTGGGGATCTGAATGGTAGGGTAAGGGCTTGTCTGCATTGGAGGACATATACACTAAGTAATTCACAGTTATCAAAAGGGGCCTGACACCAAACGGCCCCTCAACACCTTCATTCAAGCCCTTGTACAGTCAAACAGACTGACGATTTAATGCAGAACGCCTGTTTTACGACGGGAGGTCAGGATTTCTGTTAATGAGCTAAATTATTTTCTTGCAGAAAATCTGACTAAATTTAGTCAGAGTAACCACCATATTTACACTACATTAGCACAAATGAGGCTATGAGGCAATAAAAGTACAGTCTGTTCAAAGTACAGTCTGTCTTAAGGTCATGGGTCACATCCTATTTTCAAAACCCTTAATTTCTGCAGGAAAAGTATATATATATATATATATATATATATATATATATATATATATTCTCTCTCTCTCTCTCTCTCACACACACACACACACAGAAATACAGTAAATTCAGTTAATAGACAAATTTTACAATTTAAAATAATTGTTCCCTATTTTAATATATTTTATAGGGCAGTCAAACGATTAATCACGATTAATCGCATGCAAAATGAAAGTTTGTGTTTAAAAAATTTATGTGGGTGCACTGTGTATAATTATTTTATATATATATATAAATACACACACATGCATGTATATTTAAGAAAATATTATTTATATATAAAATATTTATATATAATATAAATTATATATAAATATATACAACATGAAAATATTTCTTAAATATATACAAGCATGTGTGTGTATTTATATATATATAAATATTTTATATATATATATATATATATATATATATATATAAAATAATCATGCACAGTGCACCCACATATATTATTTAAACACAAACTTTTATTTTGGATGCGATTAATCGTGATTAATCGTTTGACAGCCCTGTTTATTCAGGTGATGTTAAAGCTGATTTTTCAGCATCATTACTCCAGTATATCATAATAATATATTGAATTTCCGGCTCAATATTTCTTATTATCAATGTTTAATATTTTTGTCGAAATCTTGTAAATGTAGAATGTAGTAAACGTCTAGTGTCACTTTTGATCAATGCGCTCTTAATGATTCCTTAAAAAATATATAGTGCTAGTGTGTATATAGGGTATAATCAATATATATAGTTTACACACACACACACACACACACACACACACACACACACACACACACACACACACACACACACACACACACACACACACACACACACACAATCTAAAAAAATTGATTCTAAAGATCATTCATCTTTAAAAAAACAGTGATACATTAATGTGTTAAATGAAATAAATAAATAAATAAATAAAATCTCCAAATTAAGATCAATTTCTCATAATAAATTCAGTTGTAGAATGCCACTCCCATATTTAACTGTGTGTACAGAATGGGATTGAGTGATGTGTATTTAACTGTACTGTAAACTGGCTGTACTTCAATCGCTCACAGATTCTTTTTTATCCATGTCAAGATAAATATGCTATCAACTACTCAGAGTCAAAGTTGCTCCTACGGAAGGGGCTTTCTTACACAGTGTTACTGGCGTGTCATCAAAAACACTCGTCTAACGAAGCACTGAGAAGGTGTTGTCGTCCTTGGCTGTTTGCATGCGGACAGATTTTAGCTGACCAATGGGTGAAGCATTAACTCTCTCCTCTGTCACAGTCTGTTTAGAAAAACGCACATCAAAAACAAGACTGAACAGAAATGAGCATCAGTGTGTTTGCATGTCCCAGGCTTCATTTTAAATATACAAACAGGTCATATGCATCTGTTGAGCCCTAATGGAGGGTTAGAATCAGACAGGTGGGAATGAATGGCTTGAAATGCTAGCACCTTGTTTTGTGCAAATCACCCCCGAACTCCGTACAAAGAGTAAAATCTTCACCTTTTTTCACAGGTGGTTAACTATGCATATATGCCAAACATTCATATATAGATCTATATATTTTTTGAATTTTAAAAATTTATATGAAAACTATCGTATATACATTGCTTGTGATTGATATAAAAAGCAAATATTTTAGTCATTTGACTATATATATACAGCTGCAGGATCTCTGAGCTTTTTTTCTGATTGTTTTTTTCAATAAATCTTTTGTCCTTAGCTTCATCTTTTAAATAATTGTCATCCTAAAATTCATTCTAAATGAATTCATAAAAATTCTTCTAAGCATCATATTTCACAAGCTACAAAATCCACCTATGAGGAGAGAAAAAAAAAAAACCCAAAACAAAACATTAAATAAAGAAATAAAAAAAGGCCAAAACAAACAGATTACCATATAAGCCATACGGTGGAAACGTTTACAATTATAGATTCTGTCTTCTGGTTTGTTTATGAGATGTTGAACACCAGCCATCACCATCAAGATAAGCTGCGATATTACAGATGTTTCTCGTCCCACAGTGGTTCTGTCATGCACACCTCACACACGTTTGTTCACACACTCGCTTACACGCACACTTATTGCAGTTTCTTATTCAGAATTTCGTATTACCAGATTAAGAAGACTTTTGATTTAGCAAAGTCATATTTGGATAAGAAACTAGTGTGGTTGTGTGCATGAAAGCGTGTAACTGTATTGGTAACACTTTTTTTTTTTTGTTATATGAAAAATTACAAACGAAAAATAACAAAAGTGGTCTGTGTGAAGGGCTCAAACATACACCATTACACCCCACTGTGGGATGTTCAATAATAGATGGAAGACCAGGTTCTGTAAAATTATAACAAACGAAAGCAAAAAATGGGGTTGTATAATTCAAATCAATCGAACCAGTCAACTGTCATTTCGTATGGTGATGTAACGTTTCATGCTACAGTCCATCATAAAAGGATAACCATCAAAAAAATCATCTTCAAGAGTGTTTTTTGTCTTTATATATGTATATAATATCATATATAAGTTTTATATTTATGACAAAAATGTTATATTCATATATCTATATACTTTTTTTCTGTCAAATATATATATGTATATAATTGGTAAAAATGAGTAAATTATTGGTGGACTAAATCATCTAGGGAGAGAGACAGGTGCGGTTTTGCACAGTCCATCCTGTTTGCTGTCCCTCTCCATTTTCAAAGCTATTTAAATACATTGAGATATTCTATCTAATGTCATATTTCCTTTGGAAACCCAAAGTGAGAGTCTGATTATGAAAAAAAGCCACTAGTATTGGTTAAACATTCTCCGAGTGCAGTACGTCCCTCAGCCAGAAGGGGGCAGGTGGTAGACAGAGAGGATCTGGCCACGCCCAGTCTGCTCATCCACTCCTAAAAAAATACTCTGAAAGGCAACTGAACTTCCTATTCTCAACAGCATCCCTCCTTTTTTTATGGATCAATGATGTTGTGGTAAGAAGCAGGAAAAAAAAAAAGGATTTGGGACTACGGGATTAGTGGGTGTTTATCATGCTAATAAAACTGAAGAATCAATTATGAGATGTTCTGCGTGGGCTTTGTTCAGACAAAGACACGTTTTGGTGTATTTTTGTCGCTAAACATGAAATCGGAATTTTCAAACTACATTTGTGAGGGAATTTAAAGTAGTTTTTCCTAATTCACTATGAAATTTGCAAAAATGCATAAAACACTTCAATGAATCATGAGTTCAGCACCACGGCAAGAATCCATGACGAACATGATTCCAGATTTTGTTTCTGAAAGTTGAATATGCTGCCTGAAAAAAGCGGATCTGATTTCATCAGCCAGTCCTAAAAATCAGATTTGTGTACAGTGTGAACAAAGTCAATTCACAGCCCCTCCCAAACACACAGCACCCATGTGATTTGAGGCTGGCATTGATGTGGGAGGGGCTTAACATAGTGCTACAAAAATGGCATGGAGCAAACACCCACTTTACCAATGATAGGTTTAGGAAATAATGGGGTTATTTAAAGCTGGAGTGTGTCATTTTTGGGGCAATCAGAAATGGAAAAATTAATTATTGCATTCAAATTGTTTCCCAAATATGTCGGGTTTGGTTGAGCTGCTCATTTGATCAGAGCAACACTTTGAAGCTAATATTAAGCTGGGATAGGAGAAAGTATTTTAACATAAAAATGACACACTTTGGCTTTAAAGTCTGAGAATCACGAGTAAAATAAAAACACAAGCAAATAAGAAAATAAACTGTGTGGAGACTAGCTACAGGCAGAGGGAGGCGCTTGGTCAACTCTCCAGCAGCAGTTTAAGAGCGCGCTCAATGTTCATGCGATGACCGACGCGCGTCACACCCAGCTCAGCGAAGTCCTCCTTGGTCAGAGCGGGCAAATGGGAGCCCTCGATCTCATGCTCCTGGAATCGCTCCCGGTGTTCGGCCAGGTTAATGCTGGCCAGCCAGTCGCCTACGTCATACTTGTTCCACAGGTGGAGGGGCTTCTGGTGGAACGGCCGAAGGGCCAGCAGGGGGGAGGGCATGCCCGGCGAAGGGGCGGGAGAGGGAGAGCGACTCCGCGCACTGGAGCTCCTCATGACGAAACGCACTTCTTTCGGTTCGTGAGGGAGACTGAGGCTAGACGACTTAAGGATGGTGGGGGGTGTGATAGGAGAAGTGGCCAGGCCAAAGCCCCGGATGGGTCCCAGAGGATCTGAGCGGTCCGGGGAACCGGGGCTTGGCGTCCGCCGGGTCACTGGGTATCGGCTGCCTGGTCTGATGGTGTAGGTGGTGCCGTAGCCTCTCTGAGAGATAGTATGGAGCTCCCCCAAACTGCTGAAGAGTCTAAAAGTAGAGAACAGAGAAAAGAGAAAGGGAAGAGAGAATGAAAGTCAACTTTGAGATTCCAAGTCCTGAGATTTCCCAGTTTTAGTAACAGCATCAGCTATGTTAGGACTCTACGCTTTGAGTTAGTAGTGGCAAACGTATTAAACTAGTGTTAGTGAGATTCTTCATTAATGCGTTTAAGCTCTAACAGTAGAATGCAAAGGTGTTAGACCTGTGGAGCAAAGATAGATAGAAAACCTCATACTATCATACAGAGTGAAATCTTAATACCGAATCATATACACTCTAAAAAATGCTGGGTTGTTTTAACCCAACTTTGGGTCAAATATGGACAAACCCGAAATGTTGGGTTAAAAATGTAATGTAAAAATTTAACCCAACGGCTGGGTTAGTCCATATTTGACCCAAAGTTGGGTTAAAACAACCCAGCATTTTTTAGAGTGTACATTTTAGAGTTTGTTTTTAGAGTTTATATATGTGTCATAGAACTAAAATTTTAAGTTTCCTTCCAAAATGCACCATATTTAAACAAAAAAGAGACTAATGAGTTTTAAAATCTTTTTTTGATTCTTCAGTGAAAATATCTAAAACTATCAGCACTAATTTACAATATGGTTTGATTTTGTTCAAATTAGTTAACTAAATTCATTAACATCATGTACTGTATTCATCTACTAATACATTACTACTACTAATTTTACTAACTATATTTTTTATTAAGTAACATTAACAAAGATTATATTTTAACAAATGTATTGGTCGCTGTTAGTTAATCTATTAACCAATGTTAACAAACAGGACCTTATTATTAAAATGTTCAAGTTAAATTTAGTTGAAATAGAATCAAACTAAACACAAAGTTTACCAAATGTATATACGTAATACATTTTTTTTTATTTTAATTTCAGCTGTTGGCATTAAAATAAATTATTTCTCATATCATATAAACTCTCT
The DNA here is from genome assembly GCF_988280905.1 of Pimephales promelas. Taxonomy (NCBI): domain Eukaryota; kingdom Metazoa; phylum Chordata; class Actinopteri; order Cypriniformes; family Leuciscidae; genus Pimephales; species Pimephales promelas. The sequence goes on from NC_142778.1 coordinate 22,126,784, forward strand.
TTCCACTTAAAATCTGCTTCCGTGAGCACTGAGGTGAAGATCAGACATAATTACTCAAAAAACAATCAAAGATAATGACTAGGGTGTTACGTGAGTTTGAATGATATCTGAATGAAATGCATAACGTGTCTAGATTTACACAGATTTTATGAGCACTTTACAGTAGAACACTGAAAGCACAACCAAACATGCACTACATGAGAAAAAATAGAAGATGACAGAAGACCAGAAGACAGATGTAGAGACACACATAACATCTCAACCTTCAAATTACATATGATGTTTTAGTTTTTAAATACATATTTTACGATAATATATATATATACACTATAATATCCAACATATATAGTATTTTTGGATTAAAGAATTAAATAATTATATCAATTCATAATTTGATATTGTTACGTGAATAGCCAAGTCAACCATATTTATGCATCTGGGTGAAGAGGCTAACTTATTTAGCAATATGAATGCAAGCTCTGATCATTATCTATCATATCTATAGAAGCAGCCGGAAAATCTAAAGGAAAACAAGGAAAACAAATGTCCTATACCTGAACAGATCAAATCCTTTAGCCTGTGTAACTTGATGATTGAGGACAATTAAGCAGAGGGGGCCTGGCCAAATTAGCATAGGGCGGGTCAGTAGATGAGGAAGGGTGGATGATGATCAGGGCTTGACTTAGAGGTGTGGAAACAGACAGAAAAAAGAGATGAGATGATTCATGCGCACTTACACAGGTGCCCGGCTCTTCTGGGCTTAGCCTCAGATTCAGCTCTAGACAGAGCAGCGTAGCATGCAAAGAGAGAGAGTGAGAGATATAAAGAGATAGTAAGGGGGGAGAGAGAGAGAGGGGGAGATGGAGAAAGAAAGAGAGCGAGAAGGGGGGGGGGCAATGAGAGAGAGAGAGAGAGAGAGAGAGAGAGAGAGAGAGAGAGAGAGAGAGAGAGAGAGAGAGAGAGAGAGAGAGAGAGAGAGAGCGGTCGGTTAGCATCAGTCCATGACAGAACAAAAAACAAACACCACACACATCACATCCTCAGCAATGTCAATCGAATGCAAAACAAATGCATAGTGACACGGACCAGAGCGCAGCTATCCCCAGACGTCAGCTTTCAGTAGTGGAAAACGCACATATAAACATTACCAATAATGACTGACTTTTTTTTTTTAATGATGATGTAAAGTATTTCTTTCAATACATCTTGTGTCTGGGGTAAGGTGCCGTTCTGGTCAAATGAAACAAAAATTAAGCAAAATAAAATGAACAAATATGTAAGAAAAATAAACAAAGCATAAAACTACATGAGCAACCATTTCCCTAAGAAGAAGCCGGAGCGGTCACTGTGTTAGCATGATTAAAGGATGAAAGTGTCAAACAGATACAGAAATGAAACACTCAGCGAGCACAGTAAGCTTGGACAGCATGTCTTAATGATGGGAAGTAAAAAGAAATATTTTTAAACGACTATGCAGACTGAGAGGAATGAGAGATTGTTATTATGATGACACTGATGATTATGTTGGTTTTATGTTGGATTTTCTGATGGGAAATGGCAACTCTCAGCTGGTATAATTTAAACAATTTAATTTATTGCAATGCAATTTGGTTTATGAATAAAAATCGCATTGTCTTAACACAGGGGCTGGACAAACTTGAGTTTTAAGGAGTAACTTATCTCAAAACACAAGAGTACTGCGAGTAACATGGGTCAAACAACACATTCATATTTGTAGGATGTTGCAAAAAACATCAGTCACACCTGGACCCACATGCATACTGCTAGCACAGTGCCACAGAGGAGCAGGCCGCAGGGAAAAGCCCACTAAGTTAGATGTGTCAGGGTTTGGAAGGTGAAAGGTCAAAGTCTGAGATGGTGCATGCCCTCAGGCCATCTGTTACCTTGTGAACACCCGAATGGCAAAGCACTTCATGGTTAAAATCCAATTCATGTCAATGTAGTCAACCTACTAAATGGAATTGAGAAAGCATTTGAGTTGTATCATGTATCGTTCATTGAAGGTGTCATAGCGAAACTGATGACCAAACTGGATGCACTATGCCATATTTTTGTGTTAATTTGCCAGGGTGGACAAGGGAACACAAGAACCTGCAGAATTTGTTAATAAAACCAAGAGTAATGTAAGCAAAAGTGATTGAGTATGGGATTAGTGGATTGTTAAACAATAGAAAATAAAAGAAATGACATTTGATTTACCCTAGTGGCTAAAAGCTAAGGTTTACTGTCTTCCATGTCCTTGTCACATCTGTTGGGATATAAAGGACTTCAGCTGTATTTTAGGATATAAGCACAATAGTACAAAGCTGGTGCTTTAAAAATCAAGACAGAAAAATCATTGCCCTTTGAGCTCTTATATGACAACTTCATTCTAATTAATAGTTTTAACTCAAACTGTCCCTGTAGCTCTGGTTATGTGTATTTATGAATCTACAGAAATGTCTACAGTATATCACTTTAATATTGTCTACGGATTGTATGGTAAAGCTTTGAGATCAGCCTGAGGCTATTCTACGTTACTTACCAGTGGTTGTCGAATGCTGAGATAGTTCTGGGGCTCCAAACGTCTCAATGAAGAAAGCATGTTAAACATTAACACTTAATATTTATGGATTTGATTTTTTTTGGCATGCTTTGGGGCATGTCATTTTCACAAGGATGTTCAATATATCGTGTGCATGTTCTTTTTATTTAATATTACTGAATTCAAACTGTGAGTTTAAATTGAACATCGTTAGTCAGATTTAGGAAAAGAATTGCACACGGTAAATGTTCTTACTGCCATTAAACCAATAGGAAACTTGCATTTGCAGTATAAACAACTTCTTTTTCCCTTTACTATGTTGCTTTAAAAATGTTTTGAAATTATTTTCATGGGTGTTTTGTTTTGGTTGTGAAATTGATGTGCGTTTGCTCTTCTTCAGGATTCATGCCTTACCTTGCACCAACCACGGGTGATTTCCTTCCGGGGTCAAGTGAAGCTCCAAGTGGCTCTTCCCCAAGTGAGCGTGTGTCCTTGTTCAGCTGCTGCAGCCTTGAGCTGAGCTCACTGATCACAGTGGGCTTGCCTTCCTCTGCCCCCGAAAGCGGACGGGGTTCCACAGGGTCCCCCCACAACTTGGAGCGTCTCTGGAAGAGGTAGCGGGGTCTGGCCGGGCCTGAGGCTCCCGCAGCAGCAGCCAGCGCAGCCGCGTGCTGCTGTGAGAGCAGTTCGCTATCAGATGACTGTTTAAGCAGGGGGTCCCTGAATGTCACCGGGCCCTTGCTGAGCTGGGACTTGAGCTTTGGCTTTGGAGGCACTGGCGGCTTATCAAGAATGAACGTCTGGCCATCTGCGTAGGTGGTGTAGGTGTCCGTGGGCTCGCCGCTTTCCGAGGACAGTGTAGACATGCTGGAGACAGTGGAGATGGTGCTCGTGGTCTCCAAGTGGTGATCGCTGGAGCTACGAGTGTCTACCTCTTCCACCCCAGAGTCAGCAGCAGACTCTGGGCCCAGGTGGGACTCAGATGGCTTCCCTGAGGCTGCAAGTGGGCCACTGCTAGCGGGAACCTGTGCTGCAGCGGCGACCGCTGCTGGAGGGGCAGGGAGTGGGGGTGGAGCTGAGGGCAGGGCAGAAGGTGTTGTCTGCCCCAGTGTATGAACAGGAGGTACTGCAGTTCCAGGTGTTTTTCCAAGAAGGCCATTGGCAAATTCATCCGGTGGAGGAACCACACCAATTTTACGGAGATCCTCACGCGTCTCCTCATCACTGGAGGAGAGCATGGCAGGTGGCAAGGTGACAGTGTAGGGATCGACATCCTCTTCGGAACTACCCTGAGCCAGAGTTTTATCTGCGGCTGGGGTGGGAGATGGCTGGGAAGCTGGAGCTGTGGCTGGGGGTGGGGTTGATATTGAAGAAGCATCAGGACCAGGGGACTTGGCTCGTTTTATTTCAGCCAACATGGGTTTTGGACTCTCTGACAATGCCTTAGGAGAGGGGACACTGTGCTCTGGGCTGGGCCCCACAGCCTGCCCATTACTCGTTGCATGAACCATGATAAGCCCAGCAGTTTTCTGCTGAGATGTGTCCATGATGCTGATGATCATACTTTTCTTGTCCTCAATTTTGCCCTCCTCCTTCCTTTCTGTCCTTGTTTCAAAATCTTTCCTGGTGGATATGGGACTTCCCCACTGAATTTTGCTGGTGGGGGCGGAGGTCTCATAAATTCTTTTTGCCGCAGGGGAAAAGGGAGGCGAGGCAAACTCCCCCTCAGCCTCTGACCGCTCAGCCTCTTTGGTCTGGGTCTCCATATACAGCACCCCTCCAGCTGCTTCGTGTTTAGTTCTGGGCTCAGGGCTGCTTGAAGGGGACTGACTCTGGGAGGTTAATGCTCGTTCCCTTGCGGCCAGCGCAAGTGCCAATGGAGAGTTAGGGTCCAGGGGCTTGCCCGTCAGTGGGTGAATGAAGGTGGTGCCCCCAGGCGAGGGACGCAACGCCAAGGCGGGAGGAGGCAACTGACCAAGTTCACGTGTGAGCATTAGTTCATCGACAGAACGTGATGGTGTGAGTGAGGGGGCCTCTGGGGGTGGTGCTGAACTGCCCTCCATAGTGCCCACTGATAGGAAGACTGTAGATTTCCGCCTCTCCTCCAGACGACGTTCCCGGTCTTTCACAGCATCAGCAATTGCAGCAGCAAAAGGTCCTTTCCCTTGCAACAATCCCTCAGCCTGAGCCTGACTGCGTTCCTTCAACAGCTGCTGCTGATGATGATAGAAATCAGCCCTGCTGGTGTGGTGGGCAGCTAGGCGCCCAGAGGGAGAGTGCTCTCTTGCATGGATGGATGCCAGTGCTAGTGAGGCTCTCTCCTGAGCATCTTCCACCTGCAGTTGCTTTACAAGTGGGCTCTTCCTCCGCTGTGGCTTGCTGGGAGGCGGCATGAACAGGCCTACGTTGAACTGGCCCACATTGGCGTAGGGGTTATCGATGACTCGACCTTTCCGCTTGATCCTCTCGGGCGGAGTTGAGATAGGACCTGGCCTGGGGATGTCAGTAGGCTCTACGGGGAGGTGGGTGGAGTCCTGCAGAATGATCATGGAGCGGGCTTTCTTCTGCCGTTCCATGTGGGAGGCATGGCGAGGCGGCTCATAAAGCTCAGCGGACATTGTCTGTGGCAAAGCATGCAGTCTTGGCTCAGAGCCTGGTTTAAAACTGGAACGGCTAGGGTCATGAATGCGGCCAGGGGGAGGAGGTGGGCAGAACGAAGGAGGGGGTCCGGTATCTAGATAGTAAAGTGACGGGGGAGGTGGGGGAGCCATTTGGGGAGGTGGAGGAATACTATGGCTGTCCCTCAGGCTGTCCGTCATGGAGGAGCTCCGTGGAAACCTGTGTTCCGCTGCTAGGGCAGACAGTCGATCCTCTTCGGTTGCTCCTGCACAGACAGACAGAAAGATCTATAAAAATGTATTTGGGGTTTTGTTTGAGCTTGGATGATGAACCAGTGTGCAATATTTTGCAGATTTGGTCTGTGTCCATAACTGTAACGTTCCTTTAATGTTACAGCGTGCCAAAATATGGCATTTCAATGCATTCAGATTTGTGGATCAAAATACAGTAACACTTCACTGCTGTATGAAACGAAGCAGCTTAATAGAGCATTGTATATTTCAAATATTTATATATATTACCAAAAGACTTTGTTCTAGCCATGCTTTTCGGCAGCTGCATGTGGGCTTTTTCCAATGCTGGATGAAGAGCACCATGAAGAGCAAGTCCTTGCCGCTCAAAAAGAGACTGCACAAAAACCGAGAAGACATATATGTTAAAAGGTAAAGCAAAAAATGATGTCATATTATCAACAGTAGTGTTTCTGCTTGCCATTGCTATTCTGCCCTACAAAGCAAAAAGGCAGTAACTGCAGTTTTGGTAAAGCATAAATTATTACAATTTTCATGACATTCAAGCCAACCTTTGTTATATGACAAAACATCTTATCTTAAATGCATGTAGTTTTAGTGAAAAATGGTAGTCGTTTGTACAGTAACTGCAAAAAGCCCTAGCAAAAGTCATTTTTCTCAGCTCTGCACTCTGCGTAGTTACTGCCTTTTTGCTTTGTAGGGCAGTATTGTAAGAGGCTTTAACCCAGCTAAAAGTACCAGCATAGCTGGTAACAAGCATACAGCATGTTGAGTTTTAAGATGCTTATATTCAGTGAAATTATACTGGTATATTAGTCCAGTGTATATAGACAACATATCTGCTGGTCAATACAGCTGAAATGGGACACTTTATGATCATTTGAGTGTGTGTGTGCGCACATACTGTATCTTACACTGATTTCTGCTGGTGTCATTCGGCGACTGGTAGGACGTTGCTTCACCGTGGCTGCTCTGTAGTCTTCTACCTTTGGCCTCAGTACGGTCTCCTGAGAGGCCAAAATCTCATCTAGCCTTTCTGTTTACAAACACACAGACAAAACCAAGTTCATTACACACATCCACACCAATAGTACTCAAAAAGGTGTAATATGAATCTGATCCCAAGCTTTCAAATAAAATAATAGCAAAGTAAATATGAAATGGAAATGCTTAATGCCATAAAACAAATTAACACAATGCATCATTGCTCCTCATTTATGGCAAAAGGTGTAGATGACACACTAGCTCAGTTCCAATCTATATATCTGCCTGCTGTATACTGTCTAATTGAGCAGTGCCATTCACATTGGATCCACTCTTTTGTTCTTTTGAAGTTTAGCAAGGTATGTTTACAAAGAAAAACAATTAAAAAACTTCCTGTGTGAACGGTCCCTAAGGCAGCATCCTAACTGAAATAGAACCTAATAAGTGACTCATTTGGGACACTCCACATGCCACACAAACAGCGTTCCTCACATGACGCATATGAAAGGCAAAACTCACAATGCATTTCCACAGAGTTTGGCATTAGCACATGTTGCTACCCTAAGAGTGTGATATTCAAATAAGCATGAAATTTGTTTAATTTATCTATATGATTTTTTTATTGATACTTATATTTATTAAGTCATTTTATTCAATTAATTAAATTATTTTAATATAGAATGGTTATTTGGAGCTTTTTCTATTTCTCTGTGACATCCAAAACAGGTATTTATAAAGACAACATAATTTAGCTGCCTTAATGTTGAGAACGCCCAAAAAAGCTGGCTCACTAGGTTTTGGAACAGAGCTAAATAAAGCATATTCCAGCGTGAGCAAGCTGAAGATGGTTGCATGCACATGATATAGCAATATTGCTGGGATTTTGCCGGTTTCTAAAAACAGTAATGTGTAACTCACCCCCTCTTCTCCTCCTAGAGGCTGAGCATGAAATAAATGTACAGAACACTTCTCCATTAAAGTCTCACAGCAGCAAATGTTTGTCGATATGTGTTTCAGTGTGTGAACGTAAGTGTGTGTAATGAACTCAGTAAATTCAGAGCACAGATTGAGCGAGAGAGAAAGACAGCTGATGTTTCGAACAGCCCAAATGGCTGCAGGAGGGAGATGACACCGTTAATAAATAAACAAGAAAGAGGAACAGGAAGAAAGAGACAGAAAATGTTGCATCCAAGTGTGTGCATGTGTTAAACTACCTATTTTCATAATCGACTATTTTATAATCTAACCAGTTAATTATAAGGAAGACTGTGTGCATTGAATCCAAGAACAGGCATTCCTTCAATAGGATATATGAGGGATATTCAACAAATGTACAAGTTAAAATAATGATAATCTTATTCTGTACAGAAATAATATGCATAATAATGCGACAGTATTTGCTTTAAAAGTTATTGTTGAAGGCAGTGGATTTGCAACAGAAGCGATGTTTAGTTGGCTCTCACAGTAATGAATTTACTTCCCTGACAGGATGCTAAAGCCCAGTAAACTGTTAGCATCCCTATGAATAAACTCTAAGACAAAAAAAAAAATAGAAAAACTATTCAATCCCACAAATCAACTCGTGTGTATGTGTGTTTGTTCGAGGACGTCTTACCTAGCTCTTCGAGCTCAGCGGTCATGCTTTTGGACCTCAAGGTAAGGGTGGTGCTGGGTGCTCTTTTTGGAGGCGGGGGTGCTGTGGAGGAAAGGCAAGGAGTAGATGAGAAGATGCGATGGTGTGGCGTGGGGCCTTCACGGCTGCTGCCCATCGGCAGCTGCCAGCGCTTTTTCACCATCTTCATCTGAAGATCACAATATACCACACTGCCGCACCACGATTAAACTCTATCCTGCCGTCTTTCTCTCTCTGGAATCATGTAACTATCAGACATCTCCTGTGTGCGTACGCGTCCAGAAACCCACTTTCTTCTTTGGTGGCCCTCTGATGGATGGTAGAAAGAAATACTTGTCTCCCAAAATCCTTCATTTCACATTCATTCTCTTACAACCCAAAGGGTGGTCGAGTTTACCTTTGTCTCTCAGAAACGAAACCTGACGCTTTATAGCCAAAGCATGATATAAACTCCCAATCAGCATAAAAGGAAGCACCAAGAAAACGAACAGAGTTCCAGGAGATCAGACACTTCTGTTGTCTCAATAACATCAGCGTAAAACTCCTCACTCCTTCAGCTAACAACCTTGCAGACCGGAGTAGAGCTCTGGAGAGAGAGAGATGGGGAGAGAAATACCAAGGCACTAATGCAATACTTACTTCAAACATGCATTGTAGTAACCATGGCAACTCTGGCAGGAGCAAGGCCTGTGTTTGTGCATTTAAACTGTGAGAATCTGTGTGTGTGAGTTTGTATGTGTGTGTGGGAGGATTTAGCCACAAAACTAACAACAGACACTCCGTTTTTATTTCATCAGTAGTGTGTATAAGTGTGTGATAGTTTGCATAGCCCAGAGTTCTGCAATTACTTTGCAGGTGAGCGTGATTTTGACAAGTAAGAACAACATTCTTATCGACACTTAGCCTGGCCATGTCTCGTTGACATTGAGACGTGGTCTGGGAACCACATGTTCATTTTCTCATTTTTGAAGCGTGGTTTACGAATGCCCAGAGCCGTTTATTGGGTGCTACGAATGTCTATCAAATGCACCTCTACGTAGCTCATAGCCAATCGTTTCAATAATACCAGATGACGTATGTAGAGCGAAAGAAATTAGACAAGGAAGAAGACGATGGGTCAGAGATTTAGTTTTAAAACTACATAGAACAATATCTAAGGCTGCATTGAAAGGTAACTTCAAGTCAGCTGCCATGTTGGATCCATACTGTAGGTATAAACAAACTGCTTCAGTGTGTCGCATTGACGTCATCATCGTCTTGCTGCTCCCTCCCCAATCTGTGATTAGTCCGCTCGCTGAGGCGAAAATTTGGTCCATGGTATCTAGCAGCGTGAATAAAATCGTGAATAAAATCGTGCTGTGCAAAGGCAGCATGGGGAAACCCAGGCTAATCGACAATATTAATAATAATAAAAAAATCACTTTGCTCTGATTGTAGGGATAATTTATTTCTATTTCAGGCTTTAGAGCTTGCTGCTGACAACGCAGGGGTCATGAGTTCGATTTCCACGAGTTAGATGAACTAATCAACAGCATAGCTTAAATGCAATGTAAACAGATTTGGATAAAATCATCTGCCAAATGCATTAAATATAAATTAAGTTAATGCATTTTACACTTGAGAGACTCACTTGTTGAAAATATTTGATGCAATGTAATAAAATGCAATGTAATAAAATCCAGCAACTTAATTGCTATTTATTAACCAAATAAATAAAATAAAAAGGCCTGTAATTGGAAGTTTAAGCATTTTGGTTTTATCTGATGATTTTATCCCTAGATTGTAAAAAAAGATGGATTCGCTCTCTTCCATTGGTCAGAAGTGAAGCCGCCAGTATTCCGATATGGCGCTGATATCTAGGAACTTGAGTCTGCCCAGAAGCGATTTCTGGACCAGACATGCGCAGTAGTGAGCAGGAAGTAAAGCCGGGAAATCAACGCACACCCAGACTCTCGCAGAACCAATCACAAGAACACACTCCTGCACTTTTTTAAAAATTTCACTCTGTATATTTTATGGCATCGATCTCAAAGAGCAATTAGCTGGTGAAGTGGATTTACTTAATGTGGAGTTAAAAAACGTTATCATGAGCAATCTAATGTTTAAAGCAGGTGTCTTAACAAAAATCAGTAGACCGGGAAGATTTTAAAACGAGCCGTTCATTCAGAATTACGTAAGATCACAGTGAAAATACAGACCGGAAGACAAAAGACAACGAACAACGGTCAGACACGAGCTTCTGCTGCGCATGAGCTTGATCCAGCCTGAACATTTTCATTTTCTGTCATGATTTGAGCGTTTAGAAACAAAATTAGTGACAGAGATCAAATATGAAATTTACCCAGACAGCAAACTGACATTGAATCAACGTGGAAATGACGTCTCTCATGACATTGAAACAACGTTGATTTGCTCATCGAATTAACGTTGAACCAACGTCAGACGCGGCATTCTTCAAAGCTAAATGAATTCGAAAATTGGTTTGCTTTCATAACGTTGAAACAACGCGTTGATTTCAAGTTGATTTTCCGTTAGTTTTGAAAGAATGACGCATCTGACGTTGGTTCAACGTTAATTCGATGAGCAAAACAATGTCAGATCAACGTTGTTTCGATGTCATATTTCCACGTTGATTCAATGTCGATTTGCTATCTGGGTAATCATAAACTTGGCGAACAGTTTTGGAGAATTTTATATTTCCCCATTCAAAGAGATATGAGCGGCACTTGAATGCCCGAGAGTCGTTTTAAAGATGGCCGCCGAGAGAAATAACTTGTCTTAAAGGGACTTTGTCATAGCTCACTGTTTTATAATACAATACATACACTGAGGTGCAAACAGTATCTGCCACTATTTGCACAAAGTATAAATATCATCTAATATCTAATATCTTATCATACTAGTATCAAATAATGTAATTGCTCTGGCTCTTGTTCAAAATTATTTTGTTTCCTTATTATGCTTGATGTTGTTGTCATCTGTTGAAGTTGTACAAGCAGAATGTGGCGGTTGGTCGGTGTTGTATTTGTCCCGCCCTTTCTCCACTGTGATTGGACGGCTGCTGGGTAAAAAGTGACAGTGATGAGCACTGCGCTTTACCCAAAGTTGACCATTCTTCAATTCTCGGCGACCGCTTGAAAAAACGCCCAGAAAAATGTGTGAAACAGACACTCTGCCTTGTGACGCTGCTGCCGTTTTAAAAACGTGATGCTCCCATTGAAAACAATTGAAAAAAATAGGCTAGCCTTGGAGAAAAAACACTTTGGTGGACACACAGCCTTAGTGTAAATAGCAAATAGCATCTGTTGCTATTTTTCCCACTTTTTTTCTTTAAGCTTGGTGGCGCTTATTGGCACTTTTCAAGGAGAAGTTTGATCACCTTTAAAGCATCAACATCATTTGGACCAGACTAACCAACCCGCCAGCCAGATTCAAACCTTACTGTGAGAGGATTTGGATAAAAGCATCAGCTAAACGACTTACTGTGCTGCTCCATCATCAACTAAACCTAAACACAGGTCAATAAAGGGTTCGGATTGTGTGGGAGTTGCAGATAAAAGTGAGGATAGTTTACATGGATACTGAATAGACTTCCTCTTTGCATTTCGAGGTTTTGCTATAATTCTAATAACTCTACCAATAGACTCATTTAACTGCTAATCGATTGAGTGGGTGTAGTAAGAACGCACAAATGTGTGGAAAACGTGTGTGGAAAAGCTGCACAGAAAATACTTCGACGCTTCAATCTGTTTAGTCATCACAATTTTTTTGTGACAAACAACCCTGTCATTTAGTTAATGCTCCTGAAGTTTTCTCTTCTGAAAAACACAGTCATTACCATCACGATCAGCTGTGATCATTAAACTCGCTCCTATATTCATTCTTGCAGCATTTCTTTTCCTCGTGTTTGAGACTAGATTCGCCCTGCTGGGTGAGATCTCTCAATGTCTGATCATTACATACACAGTACAGAGCATCAAAGGCTGGTTCCCTAGCAACCCGTGCCTTTAAGAGCTCTTCTGTCTGACTGCAGTAGCCCCGCCCACAATAAACAAACAAAACCAGCAGTCAGCACATTCCCTATAACTCAACTACAACACCACAATCACAATATTACACGATTTTTGTGTAACTGACTTATTCTTGACAGACACACTGTTAAACACACAAGAAAACATATGAACTATATTTAAGCAATATATTAACCTGCAGACCTTGTTTACAAGCTGCAACCCTGTTAATCTTATTTGCATTTTAATATGCAAGATAAATCAGTTCTGTTGGAAGTGAACAAGCACCTTACCCTTCTTCCTGACTGTCTCCTCAGACTCTGGCTTCCGTGTGACTGACACCACCTTCATAAGGAGGCTATTTCCACCCTGCCGGATGAGTGACACCACCTGCTTGTGTCCCACTTTTACCACGTTTACACCATTCACCTAAGAAACCAATCACAAACAAATCATAACTGTTTCTGTCCCTCCAACACATTCAAAGCATCTCAGACTAGACTGCGTGGTCATTACTGTCACGATTCCTGTCTTGTGTGTTCTTTGTCTTGTGTGAACTTTAGTTATTTCCTGTTCTGTGCCATGTTTTGTAGTCCTTTGTAGTTTTTCTTGTTGAGTCTCCCCAGGCGTTTCTTATTAGCCCCGCCCCCTTTTTTATATTGTTTAGCTTGTTTGTCTGTGTATTTAAACCTCTGTGCTTCAGTTGTTGGTTTTCGGTCATAGTTGCCTGTGACTGAGTTCTTTGTTCTGAGTTTCTTTGTTTACCCTGGATTACATTTTTGTTTGATTATTATTAAAATAGTACTTGCAATTGGATTCGCTCTACGCTTCATTTCTGACCCAACGCTACAGAAAAAATTTCTTTGGGGTAGCTACAGAAGTCTCCGGCTGGACAGACGGGGCGCGAACAGTCTCGGGCTAGGCAGACGGGACGCGAACAGTCTCTGGCTGGGCAGACGGGACGCGAACAGTCTTTGGCTGGGCAGAGGGGACATGAACAGTGTCTGGCTGGGTAGACGGGATGTGAACAGTCTCTGGCTGGGCAGACGGGACGCGAACAGTCTCGGGCTGGGCAGACGGGACATGAACAGTGTCTGGCTGGGTAGACGGGACGCGAACAGTCTCGGGCTGGGCAGACGGGACGCGAACAGTCTCTAGCTGGGCAAACGGGACGCGAACAGTCTCTGGCTGGGCAGACGGGACATGAACAGTGTCTGGCTGGGTAGACGGGATGTGAACAGTCTCGGGCTGGGCAGACGGGACACGAAGAGTCTCTGGCTGGGCAGACGGTACGCGAACAGTCTCTGGCTGGGCAGAGGGGACATGAGCAGTGTCTGGCTGGGTAGACCGGATGTGAACAGTCTCTGGCTGGGCAGACGGGACGCGAAAAGACTCTGGCTGGGTAGACGGGATGTGAACAGTCTCTGGCTGGGCAGACGGGACGCGAAAAGACTCTGGCTGGGCAGACGGGACGCGAACAGTCTCTAGCTGGGCAGACGGGACACGAACAGTCTCTGGGCAGGCAGACGGGACGCGAACAGTCTCTGGCTGGACAGAGGGGACATGAACAGTCTCTGGCTGGGCAGATGGGACGCAAAAAGTCTCTGGCTGGGCAGACCGGACGTGAACAGTCTCTGGATGGGTAGACGGGACGCGAACAATCTCAAAAATGTAATCCAGGGCAAACAAAGAAACTCTGAACAAAGAACTCAGTAACAGGCAACAACGACCGACAACCAACAACTAAAGCACAGGGGTTTAAATACACAGACAAACAAGCTAAATAAGATAACAAGCGGGTGGAGGCTAATTAGAAACACCTGAGGAGACTCAACAAGAAAAAATACAAAGGACTACAAAACATGGCACAGAACAGGAAAGAACTAAAGTCCACACAAGACAAGGAACACACAAGACAGGAATCGTGACAATTACACAGCTTCAGCACAACACAATTGCATTTTTATGCTGAAGATGTAAAACATGATGAAAGGGGATTTGGACCAATCAATCCTATACCTCAATGAGGAAGTCACCAGTCCTTAGCCCCGCCCTCCAGGCCACGCCCTCAACATCAACAGACTCCAGGTACTGCAGTGCAGGAAAGGCAGGTGTGGGTGTAAACTCTTCAATGGGTGTCTCCGCTACATAAAAACAGAAAATCATTTGCAATATATCACATACTGGTTCTTAGACTCTTTGCGAAGCTAATAGCAATGCTTCCATCCACCTATTTTTCTGCATATTGTATAAAAATGCTGGATGGAAACACCAATTTGAGCTTAAATTACCAAAAATGTGCATTCAAAAAACTTTAACAGAGGCGGATATTTTTTTTATCAGATAAGACGTGCATAAGCTTTGATGGAAACAGTTACCGTATAAATCCCTTAATGCACAACTTCCATGACTTTGCCTCAACAGTGAATGTGATTGGATTACTGGACCAACCAGCCAATTAATTTCAATGCACGGCATCTCAAATGTTGGTTTGGTCATTATGAAATACCTGAGCCAAAGTCTCTCATCAAAATGGTTGTGTGTATAATTACCTCCCAGAACTGTCACATGATTGCATTCCCAAACACCAGGATTCTATCTCCAAATGCAAGATAACATAGCAGGGTTTCGTCTGTGTGCTCTGAGGTGCAAGAATTTATAATGTGCGAAAAAAGGTGAAATGGTGTCCCTGATTGCAGCAACTTCAATTTTCACTGCCAAAAATGGGCAGTTTTCCAGGAAGTGATGATTTTGTTCTTTCGAACACATGGGACAGAAATGGTGCTTTATTCACAAATTGTGTTATGTGATATTCCAATTTTGCGCACAAGTTAATATCGTAACTCTGAATGGAAAAATAGCTAATGGCTTAAGAATAGATATCTCTTCTGGGATAAGTTTAAGCATTTAAAAATGGTCAAAAAGGGCATACTTCGCCTTTCTGTAAACATAAACATATGTCTAAATAAAGCTGTTAGTGCTTTGCTCTTCATCTTTGAGATCAATCATAGTATAGGAGCTAAGAAATTAATAAAGAAACCAGCTGAAACCCATAGTCGTAAGAAATATTAATGCACCATGTGGGTAACAGATGGCATTAGGAACTCATAACTCCTACCCAGGATGGTGCCACACCAGAGTCTGGGCACACGCACACGCACACACACACACACACACACACACACACACACACACACACACACTCCTCATTTGCTCACAAACTCTCACACAAACCCTGCTGAACTGTATAAGTTGTCAAACACAACTGTCTAATAATGCTGTTAAGTATGCTACATAATCATATCAGGGTCACTGGTTCACATTGTGTCATCTCTATAAGTAATGTAGTCAACATTCACTTAACTCTATTATGCTGTCACCAGAACTGCATCTGCAAGACACATACACCTTTGCACTCATTTGCATTGAGTTTAAACTTTCATATACCAAGTAGACAAAATGTACTGAAATAAATGGATGTTTTTATGTTTTTAATATTAACTTTAAAGGTACTGTACACTATAACTTTTTTCAAAATGACCAAAATGTAAATAATAAGTCAATGCATTATCAATTTTTCTTTGAAAACATGTTTTTATCTTACCCTGATTGACTATGATAAGTCTAATTTAAGGGTTTACATATTATGCCTGACTTAGGCAAAAAACAGTTGTGCTGCTTAATATTTTTGTGGAAACTGTGATGCAATATTTTCAGATTTTTTTTTTTTGTTGATGAATAGAAACAAAAAAAGCATTATTTGAAGTAGATACCTTTTGTAACATCATAAAAGTTTTACTGTCGTTTTTGACCTATTTAATGCATCTTTTTCAAAATGTCTTACAGACCCCAAACTTGAAACTTGAGTGTAAGTCAATATATATATATAATCATACTATTTGACTTTTTATTAAAAAATAAAATGTTATTAATGGGATAGTGAATAAAAAAAATCCCTCGTCCAAACCATGTTTTAGTATAGAGTGGTCAGGACAAATTTGCACATGTTCTTTTGCAAGACACCGCCAGAGGGTTCAAAAGTCACATAGTGTAGCTTTAATCAAATACCTTTCTAAAGATTGATGGAGTAATATTGCATTAAATCTAGCTCCATTCCATCAATTATTGGCCAGTTTTCACAATCTAACCAATTCTCAAATAAAATTATTTACAAACAAAAAGTGTTCCACTTGGAAATACATCACATTATAAAAGTAAAATGGGATGCAAATGTCATTTGTTGCAGACTTTAAGTGTGTAACCCAGCAACATGAAAGAAGCTGAAACTTTGACTGTAATAGGAAACTGAGGTCATGAGCTCAATGTCAGGTCTTACCTTTTGCTCCTCGCAAGACAAAGCCGAATCCCTCATTCTCTTTCTTCTGGAGCACAGCGTTCTTCTCCTCGATAATGTAATCACTGGACATAAGAGAGAGCAGGACAGTAAGGTCAGATTCCAGCACCATGCCTGTATGAGCTCCACAGCCGGGGCGGTGGGGTTTACCACCTGGACATACCCCCACAACGCTACTCTCCCTGGTCCCCGTCCCACTCCAGTGATGAGCCAATCGGGTTAAAAGCTGTGGCTGATGTGAGAGTGTGGACAATGTGAAAAATCTCAGGTGGAAGCTTCTGTCCTTCTGTTGGACTGCAGTGCAGCCTCTTTAACTGCATTAGGAGATTGGACAAAATACTAATATCCAGCCTCTTATGCTATTAAATGAAAGGATAGAATTGTGAAGGCCTTCAACTCTTTCACTGTCCAACTGCAAATACGCACACACAAAAAACACCCTATAAAAGCCAGAAAAGTAAAAAAGACAATGTTAATCCTGCATCCATGCCTTACACTGCAGCCCATCAGTGATTAAAAGATAGGATGAGCATTCACAAATGAGAAAGCGAGTCAGAGGCACACAAAGGATCTTTCTCTATAGTGGTCTCTTCCCCCCATCGCCATCCCGAGTCCATCTGTCTGGATGCATGGAGATAGCTATCATCAGCGCTAACAGCAGGGACAAATCTGTTCTTCCTTACTCATGTGAGCCACAGTTACCCGCCTGTAGACAGACCCCCGCCAACACACACATACAAACAGTGCACAATCACATCACTAACTTCACTGCTATGATTAACTGTGCTGTTTTACATATGGTGACATATGGTGGACGCTTGATTAGCTTTTAACAGCTTTTCCTGCTTGAAACTGTTCTGGGTTAAAGTAGACACAAAATGAAATATAACCCTATCTTTTTTCCTAAATTAATGTTACTGATCTTATTGTGAAACTTATGCATATGTTTAACTTTCAAAATTTGTTTTGAGGTCGTAATTTTTCTTCAAAATGTAACTGGATTTTATTTTGGGCTAAATATGATGTATGCACAACCATTTAATCAAGAACAATCATTTATTCAGCCCCTTTCTTATAAGTGATAATCTGTACATATCAACTCTTATGTACGTCAGATTATGGAAGAAAAGATCTACAACTTATGTTGTACAGCAGCTTTAACCTATGTAAATTATAGTTTTTTTTTTAAGTTGTAAAAATAAAAAGATCACAGGAGTACCTTTTACAAGACTTTTTTATTGGAGACTATTGACTTCCACTGTATAGATACAAATGTGGATGTTTCTACAGCTGTACAAAGTGCATGAATATTTAATGAGGTATTTATGAATTATGGAGGGTTTAAAAAGACATGAATACAAAGTTAAGTGTAGCGTGAAAACATCTTACAGTGATCTTTTTTTTGGACAGATTATGTTCCCTGGAAATCAAATCCATGACCTTGGCATTGCTACCAGCCAAGCTACTGTATATTAATTTTATTACAGCAAAATATATCTCTCTAAACAAAGCAATTCATTTATAACAACTCCCATACCATTTTGAAATCTGTTTTACAAACAGAGCATAATAAAGTCCTTGTGAACAGCTGCTTGTAGAATAATTACCACAAAACGACAAAATGCTGTCTATGTGTTCACATGGGACCAGAGCAACAACTGGTGTATGTATCATCAACTATTAGAAGAAAGCTCATCTCTCTCTCTCTCTCTCGTACCCGAGGGTCTTCATCACTGATGCATTAGGAGTGACAAGAATCTAATTAAGCAGTGGAGAATCAATTAGATCAATTATAGATGATTCGTGTCGTTAGCGCCTCGGGTTAACAAAATACTCTGTCCTACAGAACAGCAGTCACGCCTGTGATCAGTGTATGGTCGGGCCGGGCTTCTGGAAGAGGCATTTGCACTCTGCATTATCTAACATTAAAGGGTTAATTTACTTACTCACCATGAAGTCATCCTAGGTGTATATGACTTTTTTCTTTCAGACGAATACAGTTATAGACCATTTCACAAGATGTAAACAACACTGGTCCAGAAGCACTTCCTGTTTCAGTTTGTAACTGTTTTCTTTATTTCACATGTAAAGAAAACATCTTAAAGATGTTTGTTTAACTTTTTGATTCAGTTTTAAATGTTCTGTTAGTTGTATTTTATCCCAGCTTTTATGTAGTGTTAAAAAAACGTAAACAGGAAGTGCTTCTGGACCAGTGTTGTTTATGATGTACCATCTTGTGAAATGGTCTATATTAAAAAAATGTCCTGTCTCTTCCAAGCTGTATAATGGCAGTGAATGGACAGTTTCTGTTTTAAGTCCATAAAAGTGCATCCATCCATGATAAAAGTGCTCCATACGCTTCTGAAGAAAATTATCCATCCATGGTCTACGCATATTGACTAACGCCAAAATAGTCACACTTGACAATGTATGACATAGGATGTAGGAGTAGTGTAAGCCAGTCAAAGTCAAAGATTTATTTAGCCATTTCAACAATACAGTAATGTGTCTTGGTATGCCCACATGTACCACTTAAGGTACAATAATACGCTGGGCAATAATACATGCCACACATATACATCACAAACAAATACCTAGTGTAAGTGTGAGGCTATGGTAGGCAGACTGCAGCCAGTGATCTTAGAGGCTCTGCACACTACACTCTAAAAAATGCTGGGTTGTTTTAACCCAATTTTGGGTAAAATATGGACGAACCCAGCCAATTGGGTTAAAAATATAATTTAAAAATGTAACCCAATGGCTGGGTTTGTCCATATTTTACCCAAAATTGGGTTAAAACAACCCGGCATTTTTTAGAGTGTACTTTCATTAGCTGTTGCTTATTCTGACTGGTCGTGTTACAGTACCAGGATAGGATAGAGAAGCTTGGCTATGACGCTATGAAGCTTTGACGCCACTTCAAACAAACAAGGCTGGGCATCAAACTTGAGCTCCTCCAACATTTCTCTTTAAAAATTCTCATTTTAGACTTCTAATTCATGACTGGTTTTGTTTTGCTCTATCCTCTGCGCTTCTGCGTTCGTCAATACGTTGTGCGTATTAAATCAATGTGTAAGGCTTCCTATCAGAAGCTGGTAATTTTAGTCAATGCAGTTTTAAATATTGATATTTTACTTTCACAAACGCATCGCTTTGCTTCAGAAGGCCTTAATTAACCATTTCGAGCATGCACTTTTATTATAGATGGATGCACTTTTATAGACTTAAAAAAGAAACAACCATTCACTGCCATTATTAAAGCTTGAAAGAGCCAGGACTTTAACTCCTGGCTTATTGTAAGGAGTTAAAGAAGCAGAGTGTGCCATGTTTAAGTGCAGAAACTGCGTTGCAATGATAAGAAATCATTCTCGAGATCAACTCACTGTCATCTGCTCAACATTTTTTTGTGATGGGAATAGATCTAAAAACTTCTCACGATTCGTTAATTTCGATAGCTATAATAGTAAAAACGTATAATAGCTGTAGTAAAAGTATTCACATATGTAAGAGTTTCACATGTAATATGTAGCTATTTCATATGCAAGCATATCAGCCAATCACAGCAGTGGGCGGTTACACTGAAATGCCACAGCAGACACGCCCCTTCAAACAGTGTTCAAATCAGAGGCTAAAATCAGGCTAGGAAAAATGCCTTTTATTTATAAATTATAACTATTTTTGATCTAAAAAACATATTAACATGATAAGAGCAACCCAAGAAACATTATAAAATAAATTAAAAAAATAAAATAAAATAACCCTATGTCAGGGGACCTTTAGGTACTTATGTGAGAGTGCATGACAGTTAATGTACATTGTCTGGATTGTCTCATGGAAACTTTTAGTCATATAAAGGCATTAAAGGGTTAGTTCACCCAAAAATGAAAATTCTGTTAGTATTTACTCACCCTCATGTTGTTCCAAACCTCTATGTGTTTATTTGTTCTACTATACACAAAGGAAGACATTTGGAAGAATGTTTTAATCTAACAGATCTCATTCCTCATTGACTACCATAGTAGGAAAAATGCATAATATGGTAGTCAATGGGGAATGAGATCTGTTTGATTAAAACATTCTTCCAAATATCTTCCTTTGTGTTTAGCAGAACAAATAAACACATAGAGGTTTGGAACAACATGAGGGTGAGTAAATACTGACAGAATTTTCCTTTTTGGGTGAACTAACCCTTTAAACATTTCAAATATTTGTTATCCACTTCACTCTTCAAAACCCTCACAGTCAAGTTCAGCTAATCTAGCACCTAATGATAATTTGATGAGATAATGAAGGGTGAAAATGAATATAATGGCCATTAGACCTCAGGAAGAAGAAGGTTTCCTGTAGCGCTGACTTGTCAATGTAGTGTGTACAACTCCCTAAAATGATCTCCTGTCCCGAAGGGAATGCTGAATGCACATGAGCGAGTTAGCTCCGCAATGTCCATGTCATGAAGCTAAACCTCTGACTGATATTCACATATAGCTTCACAGCTAGCTCACTGTGTGCTAACTCAGTGTAGTGCACTTAACAGTGTAGCTGAATCTAGGTCAAACCCCAAAACATGCATGCAAAAAGGTTTAACGGGGTTCCATATAGTTCTTGACTCATTTTTAAAGAACCCTTTATGCCAAAAACATTTTATATAAGGAGGAATGTCTTAAATTATTGCACATAACTTATTATTGTTCAAATTGATTAGCAGACTTGTAATATTAGCTGAATGTAGTTTGACACACTCACATGTTAATATTTTCAGTTTAAATTGATTAGTAGACTTGTAATACTAGCTGAATGTAGTTTGACACACTCACATGCTAATATTTACAGTTTAAATTGAGACTTGTAATATTAGCTGAATGTAGTTTGACACACTCACCTGCTATTATTTACAGTTTAGATTGATTAGCATACTTCTAAATGCACCTTGAGTTGGGAGACCTTTTAGAGAATTGCAGCAAGGTGATGGTCTTTCATTCATATCTCAAATTGTTAAAAATCGATTATTTTAAGAGTCTGGGAGTTGCTTCGTTTGCCTTGTGTGTTTAGAGTCTATTTCTCTGATACAGCAGGTCATTGATTTGACTGGGTGCAGTTCTTTAAGCTGCTGTTCTAGACCCGTTTGCTGTTGTTGAGCAGCTTGGCAAGAGAAGATGAATGGAGTAAAAAGTATCAGTTTGACAGAGAGACTCCAGTAATTAATCCTCTCTCGCTCACTCACTCTCTTACTCTGTTCTCCAAGTCATCTTATCCCCCATCCTCCTTCCCACGTCAATCAGACTTTAACTTCAGAGACACATTTCATTACAGTGTAATTTACAGAAGACTAAAATAGCAGAAACAAAACTAGGGAGAATGGCTATGCAAGCAAAAAGCATAAATTGCTGCTAAGCATGATATAGAATAATAATAATGTACAATATAATAATACTATAATAATAAATAATCTTAATGTTGATTACAACATTTACTAAAACATTATTAAAACTAAAAGTCGTTATTTGTATGATTTAATGGACCAATGCAAACATGAACTAACAATGAATTTATTTTGCATTAATTAATGTTAATAAAATATAATAAATACTGTAACAAGTATATGTCTCATTGTTAGATAATGCATTAACTTAAATTACTGGAACCTTATTGTCAAGTTGTATAAATGTATCATTATTTGTTGGTAACACTAATTAGCATATCATTAATGACTAATTGTAAATTATCATAATTTACATCGCTTTATCGTAACCAAAACCTAAACTTAACAGCTACCTTACTAACTATTAATAAGCAGTAATTCAGTTTATTGAGGGGAAGTTAATAGTTAGTAGTGAGAATTGGACCCTAATCTAAACTGTGACCTATTTGTTAGAGCATGCGACATCTTGTTGCTCATATCCGTTGGTTGGACAGACTTTGCATTCTTAAAATCTAGCGTGAACCCCTTTATACACAATATTTATATATATATATATATATATATATATATATATATATATATATATATATATATATATATATTATTTAAGTAGACTTACATATTCAATTACACTGACTGTAATATTGAGCAAAGTGTAAAACATGAGCTCCTATTTAATGGCATGTGCTGGCTGTTAATATTTTTGAAATATTACACTCAGCTGTAAAATTGTATATAGTACTCACGTGAATCAAGTGCTTAAGTAATTATCTTTTGCTTTGATACACGCAATGAGGAACAAATGTGACTGTTTAAATTAAAAGCAAATGTGAGGGGTGAAAAACGAAAACATGATGTAATGAATGAGCAGCACTGGAGTGTGTTGACAACCTCTATCCTCTAGATGGCAGTAGAGACCAGGATAACTGGTGATGTTCTGACTCGGGTTAGCCTGGAACTACTGAACATCAAAAGCCCATATATTAAATAATCATGCATACACACACATATATGTATACTTTACCTATATGAGGTAAAGTTGTCATAGGAGCCCACAGTGTAATGTCTGAACAGCCTCTTAGTTCGATCCTCTCTCGTCTCTGAAAGACAAATATGACACATTAACATGCATCATCGTAACCAACCATATTTATCATTTTCAATTCCGTTCATCATATTTGCATTGCATTTCAGAGCCGACCAATTGGCTCTAATCAGCCTTGTGTGAAAATGTGGGTGTTTGTTTGTGTGAGAAAATGCAGACAAGTTTAATTAAATGCATAGGCAAGGTCAACTATATGTGTGTGTGTGTGTGTGTGTGTGTGTGTGTGTGTGAGAGAGAGCGGTCTCGTTAATCCAGTCAGAGGGTCTGGCTAATAGGGATGGTGTCTCAAGCCAGACTAGATTTATGTGATTGGACTTTAGGCTTGAAATCAATGCACGGCTCCCCTACAGAAGGCCAATCTGCTGACACACATATAGCCTACATGTATTCACATTCACACACAAACACACCCAGAGAATTTAACAAACATTTTCTGGCAAGAACAGATAGTCAAACATGCACTTTATTCCTAGATGAATTTTATTACTGCGGTTATTGAATTAAACTTTGCTCTCTGTTATTGAATTCAAAATGTCTTCCTCTCTCTCTCTCTCCTTTCTTAAAGGGATACTTCAGGATTTAGCATTAAGCAGTCCCTCCAGGATTTCACGATTTTTTTTTGTGATTTTTGCGATCAAATTGACTGATTTTGTGGTGGTAATTTCCAAAAATTTGTGAAAAAATTTGCGATTTATATTTAACATTTACCATACTAGTATTCAGTCCTTCCAGAAAGAGTTTTTTTTTGTGATTGTTGTGGGCAAAAATTGATTGATTATGCGGCCCGTTTTCTTTAAAAATGCGATGGAATATGCAGGATATTTATGCAATTTTATGCAATGAAATTGCAGGAATTTGCAAAAATTGAGGGAACTTGCAAAAATTGCGGTTTGATGAAAAAGAGAAAAAAAGTGATTCCCCCAACATCCTGTTAATGTAAGAGTCATTTCTTATTACTTCCTTTGATAAAAAAGCATACTACATCATAGAAAGCGCTGGGAATATTTAATTTCTCATCTTGTTTTATTTCAGACTGTAAGAGTGTAAATAAGGTGTGGCCCCTTTAAGAGCTGCGCGCTCCTGTTGAACTCTTTGCAGTGTTATATGTGCGCCTCGAACACCCCATGTGTGCAGGTAATTTCTGTTTGTTGCTACTTCTTTTTATCTTATGTTGTTTATTAAAGTCCCCGTGAACCGGAAGTTGCAAACGATTTTTCTCCAGTGCTGTGACGTATTTCCAAGTGAAACGGAATATTGAACAGAGGGCAGGGTTTTACTCTAGCGCTCCTCCTCTCCATCTCTCGCTCATAGCAAACTAACGGTTTGAGGGGAGTGGTTAAGCGTTTCCCCACCCAAGTTGTGAAACCTACGTCATCAGAAAAAGAAACCGTTCCAGACCGGAAGTAACTTTTCAGATTTTGATTAAAGATTACCAAGGTAAAACATTTTTTAAATATATTTTTACTTGCACGGATTAATTGTTCACCACAAGACTAGTAATATGCGCTAACAAAGTAAATAGGTTCAATTTTGATTTCACGGGGACTTTAAGTAACGATGTGATGGTAGAACGTGTGACAGACAGTTATATGAGTTCGATTTGTGAGATGTCAATCGCCTCCGTGAGTCTGTCTGGCGTCGCGTAATTGCGTCACTTCATAACGTTCCCATGGAAACAGGGGGAAATGGCTGCTCTTGTGTAAAGCAAACGCAACATTTTTCAACTTTCTGCTAAGATACATGTGACTTTTTTGCAACGAAAATGCGAGGATTATGAAATTATGCAAACCCCGCATATTTTGCACGGAAATCGGCAATTTATGCGGCGAAAGTGCGGCGTATTTGAAAAAATGCGGCCCCGCATAAATATGCGGACTTTGGCTGATTTTGCATTGAATTCAGCGATCGCATAATCGCGTTTTTCTGGAGGGACTGATTAAGCTTTGTATCAGTAGAAAACCAGGACTATTTTCAAATTACCATATTTCCAAATGACCAAATCCCCCCCCTCATATCCCCCTGATATAAGGGAAAAAATCCTCTGATTACACAAAAATCGTCATTTTGCAATTTAGCACCATTTAGATGGAAATTTATCAAATAACGATGTATCAAAGCAAGCCTTGTTGTATCCATTTTTCGGATTCTGCCACCTGTAACTGGTGGGTGTTGGTTGGGAGTGGCCTTGTAAGGGCAGAAAAGCAAGTGCATTCTGGGAGTTGTTGTCTTTCAGCCACATGAGTAAAAAATACATTTTCTGCCTTTTCTCAGTCTAGAATGCTTCAGTTTCAAAAATAATTTCACATTTCTACTATATAAATGACCAATATTAAATACACATTCATCTTCCCAGAGGTGAAGTATCCCTTTAATAAACTCAGTGACCCACTTGCCCTGGTCTGATTACTAATGCATATTTCCTGTCTTTTCTTCTGTCCCCTGTCTCCACTCCTTCCTGTGTCACACTGTAGTATTCCCTCTGTACATGTCTATTCTTCTTCATTTGACAGTCTGCGATGTGCCTTGCAGACTGTGTCAACATGAGTGAGTTTAAAGGAGTCATATTACGATAAATAAAATGTTCTTCTTTTGAAACTGAGTTCAGTGTACTTTGAAAACATACAGGAACTAATTTTTTTTGTTTTCTCCCAACAGAAAAAAAGGAATGACGGATGAATAACATTTAACTGCCCACGTGAAAACGAAAATCATGACATTAGTGAAAAAAAAAGTCTTTAACATAACACAGTAAAAAAACCTAAAGGAAAAAATATGACTAATAGTGTAACTTATGAATAAAATTGTATTCATAAATACAACAGCTCAAAATACAATTTAGGTAAAAAGAAAATGTTCAGTTCTTCATTCAGTGTTGAGTCCTTTGTATAATTCTATAACTAAATCTAAAAATCTGCTTGTTATGCTTATGTCACTTTACTGAGACTACACTAGTGTTATTAGTAACTACATTATATTGACAACTGATTACACTTACAAGAGAAATTATTAGAGCAACAGTAAAAAGAAATTAAAACAGAGAAAGAGAGAGAGAAAGGAAAAGCAAGATTTACTTCTACTGACTCTGTGTCCTACTCTGTCACCACAAAATTGAGAAGTAAAAGCATGCATTAGCATTTTAATGACTTGAAGGCAAGAAAGGACACACAGATCAAATTCACAGGAGAGAGCACACAAGAGAATGAGAGAGAAAGAGGGTTATATATATATATATATATATATATATATATATAAGCTTCGCTATTACTCATTCATATTGGAATTCGAACACCAAACAAAAGCATTAGCATGTGCTGCACAGTTTGTATCACTTGAGAATAGGCTCGTTTGACTTGGACCACTACGAAACCACCCAAGAAACCATCAGCATTGTTACCACTCTCATTTTCTTCAGAAAATGTAAACATATTAACCCTTAAATGCATGAATGTTTTATTACATATTGCAGGTTTTTAGCGACCCGGACCTCTAACACGGATGGATCTCAGCCTGTCGCGATAAAATAAAACTCTCCCGATATTAAAGTAAGAATAAAATAAAAGCATATTTTGTTACCTTTTAGAGCGTGGAAGGGTTTAGTTTGAGTATGTTTTATATCATCATCACTGTCCTCATCAGAGCTTATTAGTACATTCAGTATCTCATATTTGCAACATCAAACATTTTCTCAAAACTATAATATTCTATATCAGTTTTGCTGATGATACTTCCTATTCTTTTGTTTTCTGCCTGCAGTAACTATGAGTGAAATGTCACTTCATCATTGTGTGTCAGACATTGCCACATTTTTTTTCTTCTTATATTTTTTTATAATGAATTGATTGAGGAATACTAAAAAAAGGTTGAATCTGTCTAACTTTAAAACAATGAATTAGAAGAAGGGTAGTGAATGACGTCCCGAGTCACAAAACAGTTACATTTTCAAATGCTTTTAAACAATATTTGACCTCTGTGGTTCTGGTTAATCTAAGAGCTTCTAAAGTTTCATGATTATCATTTTAATTATAACAAATGAAATAACTACTTATTTATGAATATTTATCACATACATTATAGATGACTATATTAATAAATTATATGTATAAATTAAATATATATATATATAATATAAAAATAATATATTACACATAACTTAATGAAATAAAAAAAGATTAGCATAAATAAACAATAAATATAAAATTGAAATTATACAACATTTTTTTGTATAACTGAAACTATATCAGTGATGGGCAACGTTGCTGTCCTGCAGCGTTTAGTGAACCACAATCAAACACACCTAAACAAGCGAATCAATGTCTTGTTTCAATGTTTTTCTACGCAATGATTTTTTAAAATCAGAGTTGGAGCTAATCTCTGAAGGACAGCAGCAATCCAGGACCGACGGTGCTAGATACATAAAATGGCCGATGATAATAAGTTACTTGATAAATACACACAAAAAAAAAAAAAAAAAAACCTTTGATCTGATTTATCCATAATGCAACTCTGTATTCAAGGTCTGTGCTAAAATAAAATCAACATATGGACGTGCATGTGTGTGAGAGTGCATTTGTATATGCAGTTGATTACAAGGGTCCTCGCCATCTGTGTCCAGAGTCAGAATAATGCAATCATTTATCATTCTCACAGGAAAGAGGGAGAGGGAGAGATGGAAAGAGAGAGAGAGAGAGAGAGATCTGAGTGCTATATATGCAATAATCATCTGTCAAATGACAGATACTGTCAAAAACATAAACTTAAACTGTGTATGAATCAATATATTATCTGTTGGAGAATGGCGTATGTTCTTGATACAGTCATTCACGTCATGTGATATCCAATACAGGCAGGATCCGGAAATAAGATTCAAAGTTTGTGGAGCACAGCTGAGTCACATCAATTCCAGATGGCTAAACGAACAACTAGACCATTTTTTTCCAATATAGTGGCCAAATAAACACAATCCCACACACACATACACCAGCACTGCCTCACTGAAGTCAAAGTGAGATAAAAAGGCTACAAGAAAAATTAAGAGTAACCTAAAAACACTCTTGTATGAGGTACACCACAGAAAATTATACACATCCATACAGGAGAATCAAGCTTTCTTGGGAGAAATAATCAGTGAGCAGACAATTATTTAAATGGTAAATCAATTATTTTGGAAGCATAAAGTGGCTCTTGACCAGTGGAGTGAAGGTATACAAACGTCTTTAGAGTCTCAAAGCTTCATCATGGCAATCTGAAGACTTCAAACGATTGAAGCTTGTCAAAACGCCTCAACCAATCACACACACCCTCTGGATCAACAGTTTAATGAGATAAATGCTTTACCAACATGTGCTCCTGCTTTAAGCGAACAGCACCATGCATGGCAGGGCCTCAGCACCAGCAAGGGATTATGGGAAGCGACGTAGGCCACAGATGGGATGTGGATGGCCAGAACTCAAACAGATGCTGAACTGAAAACACACTTAATGTAAAGCCAGCAAAAGTCTACAATGCAGTTTTTTTTCTAATCAAAATGGCAGAATAGATCTCCAACATATAAGGCGCTGAGATAATTTCTCTGTTTTACATAAGCTATGTGAAAGAGGCACCATGCCATCTTAAAGAGCAATCATAAACTTTTTCCCTCCCTATCAAAACGACCTCATTGCTTTGTAATTGTCTTTATAGACCCCCTTTGCACTGATTGCACAATTACGTCATGGCAAAACAAACAGACAATTCGAAGTGGCCAATACAAACCAGCACAGATTCGCTACATAATATTATTATTATTGTTAATAATTATAAATGTCATCTTGTTGTGTTGTTGGGTGCAAGAATTAATAAAAAAATGAATTTTTATTTCTAGAAAAATATTCACATCACTAAAATTGCACGGTAATGTCACATTGTCGTCTTCTTTGACTGGCTAGGCAGAACTGTGGATCGTACCACAAAATTCTTGTACATGACCATTCAGCACATTGTTATAGGCATCTAAAGATTTATATGCCCCCAGTTTCTCTTTACGCTTGGTTTCTCTGTCGCATAGGTGTAGAAGTCAGGCCATTCGTTAACGTTAATCCTGTCAGATCGTCCATCCATTGACAGCGTGTACAGTACAGGTCAGCCAATCTGGTTCTGTCCGTTAAAATTCACTTTTGCAAATAACAACTGCGGTCCTGGACACTGAGTGACTTTGCACATTAAGATAAAATCGGATTTTCTTCATTCATTGTTAAAAAACAAGCTAACAAAACTTGCAAAATAGCGTTAGTGAAGCGGCCAGAGGGATCGTTTTGCCTCCACGTAAGCCCTGCCCACAAAAAAAGTCACTGTGTTTACTAAAAGTGGTCTAAAGGTAAATCAAATTTTAAGTTCTATAGTTAAATGTATATCTATTTTCAGCTAAAACAACAAAAATATAATATATAATGAATTGTCCCATTGACTTCAATAGTATCTCCTAACCCCCATACTAAATGAGTCAATGGGGCCCATCAGCTGTTTGCCTACCGACATTCTACAAAAAATGACTTATTTTGTGTTCCACAGTTTGGAACGACTTGATCGTGAGTAAATGATGATCCCTTTAAGTGTATATTGTCAATCGACCAAGCAAACATGGTTATCAGCCGACACATGCAGAATAAATAAAAGTTGTGCTGTTGTTATATTTGTCCCTTATATAGCCCAGACAACAGCATCCAAGTTCAACACACCGATACATTCAACCCTCAACTCTCCTTCACTGTTATTTTTTTTTTTGCCACTCTAAACAGACATGTGTGATTTATTCTGCATGTGTGTGTCCTGTTCCCATCGCCACAGCTTACTGATATGCTATGATGAGTTTGCTTTCAGAGCTTCCTTTTTTGCCAATAACCGAAACACACATCAGAGAGACTCACAATTCAAAAAAGCAGAACAGAACAATCTCTGTAGACCAAACAATTCATTTCATATATTAAATTTGGAGACTTTGATTTTTTTTCCAGTGGTGCTGGATAAAACTATTCATATCTCTACTAACACACTCTTTCTCTGTCACTCATACGGAGCAGCAAATAGGTCAGATCAATGGGGCGGCAGGTCTCTTTCCACGCTTGATCAGAAATAGAATATCTGTTGATGTGATTTTGACATTACCTCACACTTACACTCTCTACCTCAATCCTCAACTCTCTTGTTAAATCTCTCATGCTTTTTTCCCTTTCCTAGACACCTCTCTGTCTCTCCATGGCCTCTGGCTGCCCTGCACGGAGCCGACCCACTTCTCTGCGATGAGATGAGAGAAAGGGTTCACTGCGTTTGACTGTCTCTCTCATTTTTCAAAAGTCATAAGATGAGGATTATGAATGGTGATACCTGAGATAGATGAATCTGGGAGACTCAGAGGGAAGTAATCTTTTCTTTTGCTAAAACATACAACAGAGTACATGAGCAGTAAGTAACATTCTAGCAAAAGCTTTTATGTGTAAAGAAACGTAAAGTACATTGAAAGTGAAAAAAATGCTGTTTTTTCAATCTACACTTATGGGGTTTAAAAAAAGTCTGCCTCTGAAATGACTTTTCTGCTGATGTATCCAAGGTCATTTGAGGAGAGAATAATATGATTCATTCAATCAATCAATCGATCAGTCAATTTATATAGCACAAATAAACAACAGTAGTTGACCACTGTGCTGTACAATAATATATAAACATTAAAATAAGTTATATTTATTGTTTGTAAAAAAAAAGAAAAAAAAAAAAAGAAAAGATCTTTAACTTATAGAGTGATGCAGGAATGACATCACTTTCTAGGCCAACTGGCAGAAAAAAACAAAAAAAAACATAGGCTTTTGGATTGTCGCTAAAAACAAGCTCTGTGATCAACAAAAGTTTATGATACTTGCAAGTTTTGTCCATCAAGACAATTATCACAAATGAGCACACAACTTTTCAAAATTTGAAGTCTACATGCAGTCGCCAGAAGTAAAAAGCTATAAACAAACTACATAACGAGCCCATAAATTCAACGTCACTATCAGTATCAGCTTCCGACAACTCTTTCAGTTTTTATCTAAAAACATTTTCTAAGAACTTTTGAGATACAATAGTTTATAAGAGCACAATTCTGCATACTGAGGATTTAAAAGTAGACTGAGTTTATCTGTTGTTTATCTGTTGAGTTTATCTGTCGTGATGACATTTAATCTCCTAGACAGCCTCTACAGAGCCATTTAGCCAATTGTTAGCAATCGCCTTTTTCAAGAAACATAACAGCTTGAAAAAATCACGAGTCGGGTAATAATAATGTATTTTATGTCGTAGAGTAAAAGATGAAAGTGATTTGAGCTTGTGTTCACCACAGACCTTATTTCAACCATTTAACCAAAACCCCGTTCAAAAAACCCATTGACTTTGGGATGATGGAACAGGAAAAATGCTAACTCGCTAATGGATTTTGGCCAACAAAGTAATGTCATCCCTGCCCCACACTATTTCATAGGCACATTTTACATTTCACCACCCCAGGAACCAAGTGCAGCCCTAAATTATGTCCAATGTATATTATCATCATTATTATTAACAACAACAACACTACTATTACAACTAATATTTTATTTATTTAGAAGATTTCTAAAAGGATACTTTACAAACAATCAGATTAATACATAAGAAGCATTAATAATAATCAACAACAACAACAATTTCTGTCTATATAGCACCTTTTCAAAACTCAAGGATACAAACTTTACACTACTAATCAGTCGTAATACTTTTTAAAATTTATAAAACACATTTCCGAAACTTCACAATCAGATTAATAAAAAAACCCTTCTTCTTATTATTATTACTAGTGTTGATACTACAACTACTAAATTCAACTTTAATATTATTATTATTATTAACTAAACGTATTCATATTAATGCCATTATTACTATACTTCTACTACAACTACTACTACTAATATTAAATTATGGAAATTAAATCCTGTAATGCTGTTTAATGTTGTCTTAAAAAGTCTGTCCTTCACACTGTATGGGTTGTGTGTATGTATAACCCTGCCAAAAACCAGGACTGCTATGTCATCAATTGTCATGGTAACTCTGGAGGCATGGCAACACAATAATACACAATCCCCAACAGCGGCACCGTGAGCCCTGGGAATGGATTCTAACCTCCCGAAAATGCATTAGAGCAGATTACAGGGCTTCATTTGATTCCCCGCTCTCACCTTCGCCTGCTCAACAGTCACACAGAGCCAAACCTGCCTACCCTTCAACACATCTGATCATGTGATATAACTCATATTGTTCACTTCAGATTGTGATTTTATAGCACAAGCATACACAAACACATTAGTGATGAGCATCGCTATTACTATTGTTCATAGGGATTTGTACAAATCCCTAAACTTATTCAACAACTTATTCAATGCACAACACATCCTGCACCCTTAATGAGAAGCAACTGGACTCACAATATTGTTCACCTTAAAGGTCCCCTGACATGCAAGTTTTTTAAGTTCCCCTAGCATGTATGTGGTCCCCGGTGGGTAGAAATCGGTTTTCAATTTTAAACCGAGTTTTGGCTATCATAACCTTCCCTTTCTCTGCTTTGCCTGCCCAACCCGACACAACTTCCCAAAGTTTTGTATGGTCCAAACAAATCACCGACGACTGTTTCCTCAACTTGGGCAAATACAGAGCTGGCCTCGATGAACGTCTGAAAATAAATCGATCAAGCGTCCAAGCAACAATTACTGATGTGTAGCCTAATTGTTCAAGTTCAGACTTAAACAGACAATCTTTCTCTCAAAATCGTTCAATACTGTTTATGCATAAGTCAAGACAGTGACTAAAATAGTAGTAGGATGAAAGTAATCTTTTAGTAGGATTAAAGTAATCTTATTTAAATTGTGAACAAATTATATACATAAAGCAATCAAAGAACAATCTTTACAGCGTGAGTTTTTCTGGACAACTCGTTATGAAATCAATGACACACACTGCACAACATCGTATTAGCATTGGTAAAAGCATTTTATGTGATGGGAATAGATCTAAATACTTAAAAAACTTCTCACGATTCGTTAATCTCGATAGCTGTAATAGTAAAAAGGTATAATAGCTGTACTAAAAGTATTCGAGAGAGTTTCACATGTAATATGTAGCTATTTCATATGCAAACATGTCAGCCAATCACAGCAGCGGCCGGTTCCACTGAATGCCACAGCAGACACGCCCCTTTAAACAGACCGTTCAAATCAGAGCCTAAAATCAGGCTAGGAAAAATGCCTTTTATTTATAAATGATGACTATTTTTGATCTAAAAAACATTAAAACATTATAAGGGCAACCCGGGAAACATTATAAAATAATAAAATAACCTCATGTCAGGGGACCTTTAAGAATGTGAAGACGGGAAAATCCCAGAAAACTCTTGCTCTTAAGCCATATCTAGAGCTCTTTTGACTCTGCATCCATGAAGAACACACAAACTGCCTTACTATGTCTTAGAAATCATTCAAAGCACCCAAGCAACCTATATATATATATATATATATATATATAAACTACTCAACAGTCATTAAAAACTTTAACAGTCATGCATTTTGAAATATAGTTGGCTCTGTTATAAAACATTTTTTCTACAGGATGAAGCAAGGTTAAACATATTAATACATATTCACACTATCCTGTGTTTCTCATGGTAACTATCTCTGGGTGGTATGCATAACAGTAACGGTAAGTTCAGTAAAATCACATTTAACCTGCAGAAAAGAAATGAATAACAAGAAGGCTAATTTAATGGAATACATTCCTCCTGTTATCTCACTAACTTCCCTCTTGCTCTTACTTGCTGATATCTCTCACTCTTTCATTCTCTCTCGCTTTCTAAATGCACATTTATTAATTTGGCAGAGGGTTTTTTATCTAAATTGACTTATAAAATGGTTAGTTTCAATCCTTGATTCTGATTGGTCAATAGCTGTGCTTTATTCATGATAAAACACAGCTATGACCGCTTCACCCAATGGTTCTATTTATCACTGCGCAACACTTCAGTTCCTATGTTGATTTTATTTGAGCTTCCATGCATATTACACATTGGAACGTTGTTGCTGTTCATGGTCAGGTACTATTTTTTTTAGCGGAAGGAAGCTTTTAGTGATTTTACTTCATGAAAGTTGCACTAATAAATTTTTTTCTGTGTGTGGTAACCGTTTTATAAAAGCAATAAGGTATGAGAGGCAAGTGCTGTATCGTGAAAAAGTAACAGCTGAGGGATGCGGTAAGGTAGAGTAAATTACATTAAATAAAGTACATTTTATTAGTATGCGTATTCCCTGTGAATCAAACCCGTGACCCTTTTATAGTTTGGGGTCAGTAAGATTTATTTTTCCTAAAGAAATGTATTGACCAAGCATGCATTAAATTAATCAAAAGCGTCAGAAAAACATTTATAATGTTACAAAAGTTTTATATTTAAAATGAATAAATTTTATGTTTCAAATCAACAAAGAATCATAAAAAAATGCATCATGGCTTCCACCATAAAAACTGGTTTCAACATTGATAAGAAGAAATGTTTCTTGAACAGCAAATCAGCACATAAGAATGATTTCTGAAGGAACATGTGACACTGAAGACCTGAATAAAGATGCTGAAAATTCAGTGTTACCATTAAAGGTATAAATAACATTTGTAAACAAATTATTATAGACAAATTTTAAATTGTAAATATAATATTTCACAATATTACAGTTTATGCTATACATTTAGCTTTGTTGAGCATTAGAAGCTTTAAAACAGTATGAATATTGCACACACACATTTTGGACAAAATAATTAATTTCTAAAGACACTTTTTTATTCTTTTGACAAATTTATGTGCATTTATTAGGGCTTTCCTTGCCTAACGATTTTCGACTGTTAGTCATTCATGCATTCTGGGATTGCCTTTCCAGCAAAAGCACACATTTGACGCTGCATTAGAGTTTGTCTAAAGCGAGATAACTAGTATTGTTAGTTTTCCTACTTTTCAGAACAGCCTTCACATCAGGATTACACATATCACTAATGTCTAAGCATGCTGCCTCCGTAGGTAGCTCACTCGGTTTTGGAAGAGAGAACTTGCCTCCTTTCCCCTCTCTTCCTCTGTCACAGTCTGTACCCTTTAGTCACAGAGTCAAACACTTCTCACCACGTGACTGAAATTCCTTTTGACAGCTCCAACTGGGTCTGACATATTTTCACTGAGACAATGATACAAGAGACAATTTAACCCCCTGGACGGTTTTTACCCTCACTGAAAGAGAAAAGAATACACTTTGAAATGTTAAAATCTTTTTTATAACAAAGAATGAACTCAAAAATAACTGTGACAGGTAATAACAAATACTTATTACACTTATTAATAAGCGTAGTCTAAAAACACTTATTATTTACAATATTTTATTAGCTACCAAAACCTTTTTAAAAACTGTTAAATCAAAGAGATTGATGTGCAGAGCGTTCAAGTTAAGATACTCCCTTAGAAGACAGCTTCCTATCTATGCAGTAGTCCGTAATGGACCACTGCTGGATTTGGAACAGAGCTAAAGTGTAAGAAGCTGAGATAAGCAACATACATGCTAATCGATACCTCTGACACTGCAGCACACACCAGAAGCCTACAACCCTCGACATCGTCACATACTGAACATTAGCCAAGATCCCATTGTGGACATGCAGTTTTTTAGGGCCCAAGCCTTGAAAAGGTTGAAGGCCCTATTGTATTCCTTAGGAAAATTATTATTATACTAACTTTTTGGGACTTTTGGGGCCCTTAACGTGCCCGAAAACTCTTGAAACTTTGCAAACGGGTCAGAAACCGTGGCAATCAGAGCCGGGGTGAAGCTGGTACCCGGGCGTGGCAAGGGGGCTCGACAGTACCCCCTGGAACGGGGTCTGAAAACTTGGTCCGAAAACTTGTTCCATAAATCAAACACGCTTGCATGTAATAATATGAAACTCGGTACACTTATAGATCTCATCGGGACGAATAACTTTCGTCCTTTAAGTTTTATGCCAGCCCAACAGGTAGTCGGCTATTTAGGGTTGTTTGGAAAACGCATGCAATGGAATTTAAAGTACTCCTCCTAGAGTATTGATCGAGATGCCAAGAAACTCGGTCAGCGTGAATTCAAGACATTGAGGATGAAAAAATTGCCAGGGGATTTTTGATATCTCAAACTGTTACAATGGAGGATTCCGCTCCGCCTCCTCTCCACCACCAGAGGGAGCCTTCACCAGAGTATTGACCATTGGCTTTAAACTCAAATTCCCATCATGCCTCTTACCTGGGACTGATTGCGTCACACACCTGCACCGCATTAGCACACACACATATAAGCCACTTCCACACACCACACCAGTGCGAAGTCTTGATTTGCCCCGGTGATCATTTCTGAGCGTTTATACCCCTGATTCTGATTCTCTGGTTTTTGGACTTTGGACTGTTTGACTCCCTCTCGATTGATATCTGCCTGGCCTGAACTCGGACTGTTTCCTGTTTACGATTATTGCTGCCTGCCCTGATCTCTGCCTGTATCTTGATTATCCCGCTGTCTTGTCTGCATTGCTCTGTCTGCCCGTCTTGATCCTGCCTGTACGACTCTGTCAAATAAAGCTGCAAATGGATTCCTCTGTTCCTTGTGAATCATTACAGAAGACTTCGCCATCTTCTAATCCAGCAGCTGTCCTACAATTAACCACCGAACTCACCACTCAGGCTTCTCGTTTGGATCTACACCATCAGCAGCTCAGCCACCTAACCACTCTCACTGAACAGCTTGTACGGGGTATGCAAGAGCTTCGTACCGCTGTCGGTGCCACACCCAATCCGCCCGATCCTCCTCCATTGCCGAGAACCCCTCCTGAAAATGTGAGTACAACAGTCAATCCACGACTCGCTTTTCCTGAGAAATTTGATGGCACACCAAGTAAATGTAAAGGGTTCCTGTTACAATGCACCATATTCGTCGATCAACAACCTGCACTTTACCCCAATCACGGGAGTCGCATTGCTTTTGTATGCTCGCTGCTCACCGGCAGAGCATTGGAATGGGCTACGGCCATCTGGAAGCTAGAGGGGAATACGTTCACCACTTTTCAAGATTTCACTCAACAGTTTCGACAAATCTTTGAGCATACCACAGGAGAAGGAGATGCGGGAGAGCAACTGTTAAATCTCACACAAGGAAAGAATACCACCGCTGATTATGCTCTGACTTTTCGAACACTCGCTGCACAAACTAATTGGGTGGAAGATACTTTAAAAACGCTCTTTAGAAGAGGACTTACCCCAGAACTTCAGTCCGAATTAGCCTGTCGCGACGAGGGGAGAGGTTTGAATGAGTATATTTCTCTGGCCATTCAGGTCGACAATCTGATTCGTGCTCGACGCAAACCCCGGGCAGCCAACCGAGTTTTTCTCAGAGCAGCAACCCCTCATGAGTCCATGCAGCTGGGGCACACACACATCACTCTAGAGGAACGAGAGCGCAGATATCAGAACCGGCTATGTATGTACTGCGGTCAACCTGGACACATGAAACTCTCCTGTCCTGTACGACCATCATCTCATAATTCTCCGGTGAGTTCTCCAGTTAATAAAAGAATTTCCTCTAACAACCTCGCAATTCCAGTTCGATTGACCATTCAAGAACAAGTGTTTGATACCACAGCCTTCATTGACTCGGGAGCCGCTGGAAATTTCATGTCTCAATCATTCGCTGAACAATGTAACGTCAAATTGACTCCATGTCATCCTCCTCTAACAGTGGAGGCGCTAGATGGACATCCCATTGGAGAAGGGAAAATCCAGTGTGTCACTACTGACATCAAGATGGACATGGGATCTTTGCATTCTGAAAACATTCAATTCTACGTCATTCACGCTCCACGTCACTCTATCATTCTGGGATATCCATGGCTCCAATCTCATAACCCTCAGATTTCTTGGAGAGAAGGTCAAATCATTCGTTGGGACGAAACCTGCAAGAATCAGTGTTTAACCAAGGTAACCCGAGTAGTCCAGTCCATTCCAGCATCCTGCACGACAATACCAGAGCTCGAATCATTACCTTCTAACTATGCAGATCTGATCGAAGCATTCAGTAAAGAAAAAGCTTCACAACTCCCTGAACATCGTCCCACTGACTGTGCCATCGATTTGATTCCCGGTACCACTCCTCCTAAAGGAAGAATTTTCCCGTTATCCAGACCAGAGTCCGAGGCCATGAAACAATACATCGAGGAAGAACTCGCTAAGGGTTTCATTCGTCCATCAACCTCACCTGCCGCAGCCGGGTTCTTCTTCGTAAAGAAGAAAGATGGAGGACTCAGACCCTGCATTGACTATCGAGGATTAAATGATATAACAGTCAAATACCGCTATCCACTGCCTCTTGTTCCTGCAGCATTAGAACAGCTTCGACAAGCCAAATATTATACCAAGCTCGATCTACGCAACGCTTACAACCTGGTTCGCATCCGTGAAGGGGACGAATGGAAAACTGCTTTCTCTACCACTAGTGGGCACTATGAGTACTTGGTTATGCCTTTCGGCTTGTCCAACAGTCCTTCAGTTTTCCAGGCATTCATGAATGATATTTTCCGAGACATGCTGGACAGATGGGTGATCGTTTACATTGATGACATCCTAATATACTCCAACTCTCTTGAAGAACACGTCCAACATGTCAGATCGGTCCTTCAACGATTAATCCAGTTTCACCTGTACGCCAAGATGGAGAAGTGTGAGTTTCATCAGACCAGCGTCTCATTTCTGGGATACATAATCAGCCAAGATGGAGTTGCAATGGATGAGAAGAAGGTAAAAGGAGTGATAGATTGGCCAGTACCGCAAACAGTGAAAGAACTGCAAAGATTTTTAGGCTTTGCAAACTTCTACAGAAGATTTATCAGAAACTTCAGTCTGATCACCGCCCCTCTAACCGCCCTGACCAAACGACACACTTCTCGTATTTCATGGAACACCGAAGCACAACAGGCCTTTCAAGAACTCAAGGAACGGTTCACTACTGCACCCATTCTGCGTCATCCAGACCCCGAACGCCAATTCATTGTCGAAGTGGACGCTTCTAACACAGGGGTGGGGGCCATCCTCTCACAACGTCAAGGGAATCCAGCCAAGATGTTTCCATGTGCCTTCTTTTCTCGTAAACTCTCTCCCGCTGAACGCAACTATGATGTGGGCAACCGCGAATTACTAGCCATGAAGTTAGCACTGGAGGAATGGCGACACTGGCTGGAAGGAGCAACCGAACCATTCATTGTACTCACAGACCATAAAAACCTGGAATATCTACGATCAGCCAAACGCCTCAATCCCCGCCAAGCCAGATGGGCTCTCTTCTTCACCAGGTTTAATTTTACTGTCACCTACCGTCCCGGATCCAAGAACACCAAAGCAGATGCTCTATCCCGTCAAACTGAGGAGATAAACCCAAATCCCAATCCAGAAAAGATTCTTGGAGAGAAATTACTGCTAGCTCCTGTTCAGTGGGATGTCATAACGGAGATTCAAAACGCCAATGCCCAAAATCCATCACCCATTGAATGTCCTGCCGATCTTCTCTTTGTTCCAGACACATTTCGATCCCGTCTCCTAGATCAAGTTCACTCCAATCCCAGCTCTGGTCACCCTGGAATCAACGCCACTATTCATCTACTCAAGAACCGGTTTTGGTGGCCTACCCTTACCTCAGATACCATCACCCATATTCAAAACTGCACCGAATGTCAAACCTCAAAATCACCCCGAAAACTACCCTCTGGTCTCCTCTGTCCTCTACCTACACCGCAACGACCCTGGTCACACATAGCCATCGACTTCATCACAGACCTCCCGAATTCCCAGAACTACACCACCATCCTCACCATAGTAGACAGATTCTCCAAAGCATGCCGACTGGTTCCCCTCACCAAACTTCCCACCTCTCTGGAAACCGCCGAGATCCTATGTAATCAAGTCTTCCGTTTCTATGGTTTACCAGAGGACATTGTATCTGACCGTGGACCTCAATTCACATCTCGAGTCTGGACTGCATTCTTTAAGAACCTCAACGTGAACATCAGTCTCACCTCCGGGTACCATCCACAATCCAACGGACAAACCGAACGCCTCAATCAGGACATCATACGATTTCTACGCACTTACTGTCAGCAACACCAAGAAGACTGGAGTAGATATCTATTCTGGGCCGAATATGCTCAGAACTCCCTCATTAAACCATCAACCAGCATCACACCATTCAAGTGCATCCTCGGATTCCAACCACCTCTGTTTCCCTGGTCTGGTGAACCCACAGAACTCCCATCAGTCACGGAGTGGCTCCGCAAGAGTGAAGAGGTCTGGGATCAAGCTCATACTCACCTACGGCATGCAGTACGGCGCCAAGAGCAACAGGCCAATCGTCGTCGTCGTCCAGCTCCCGAATATCAGGCGGGTCAGTGGGTATGGCTATCCACCAAGGATCTTCGACTCAGACTACCATGTCGCAAACTCAGTCCCAGGTATGTTGGTCCCTTCCAAATTTTAAGACAAATTTCACCTGTTTCATTTCGATTAGACCTGCCCGCTAACTACCGCATTTCTCCCACTTTTCATGTGTCTCTGTTGAAACCCGCTGGTGGTCCGAGGGGAGAAGCGGAGGAGGGGGCTACCTCCCAGAGCCCTCCTGCCTTTCTGGTCGACGGCGAGGAGGCGTACAAGGTGCACAAGTTGCTGGATTCCAGACGTCGGGGTAACATTCTCCAATATTTGGTCGATTGGGAGGGGTACGGTCCGGAGGAACAGTCCTGGGTCAACTCAAGGGATATCCTGGACCCCACTCTCACGGAAGAGTTTCATAGGACATATCCGGAAAAACCGGCCCCTCGACCCCGTGGGAGACCCCGACGACATTTGCCTCCTCGCGTCAGGAGCCGCTCGCAGGGGGGGGGCTCTGTTACAATGGAGGATTCCGCTCCGCCTCCTCTCCACCACCAGAGGGAGCCTTCACCAGAGTATTGACCATTGGCTTTAAACTCAAATTCCCATCATGCCTCTTACCTGGGACTGATTGCGTCACACACCTGCACCGCATTAGCACACACACATATAAGCCACTTCCACACACCACACCAGTGCGAAGTCTTGATTTGCCCCGGTGATCATTTCTGAGCGTTTATACCCCTGATTCTGATTCTCTGGTTTTTGGACTTTGGACTGTTTGACTCCCTCTCGATTGATATCTGCCTGGCCTGAACTCGGACTGTTTCCTGTTTACGATTATTGCTGCCTGCCCTGATCTCTGCCTGTATCTTGATTATCCCGCTGTCTTGTCTGCATTGCTCTGTCTGCCCGTCTTGATCCTGCCTGTACGACTCTGTCAAATAAAGCTGCAAATGGATTCCTCTGTTCCTTGTGAATCATTACACAAACGGTCTGGCTGTGGAGAGGAAACAAAATTATGGCAAGAAACAATGGCAAGAAGTGTGTTGTAACTTCAGCATACATTAACTGATTTTTATGAAACTTCAGCAGTGTATTCATTGTCTTCCATCACCCACACACAACAAACCTGTTTTGCATCACACTGTTGTTTTTGTAGAGGTCTGAAATATTGAGAATTACGATGGCTTACTTATAATAACTATTTAACATTATTCCAAGCAGCTAGTCCCATTTGCAGTGTCCATTGCGAGCCCAGCAACACAGTTCAATAAATCCACTTCAGAAACGTTGTTGAAATAAAAGATGAAAATCTCCGAATCTATTCTTTGGTTTCCGATTTACAAAAAAGAAAATGTGAGCTGGTCAGTACACTTACTCTATTTGCTAGTGAAAATAAAAGGTTACTAATAAAAGTAGCAATAAAGTTATCAGTTATCAGGTAAAAAAACAAAACAAAAAAAACGTTCGCTTCCACAGCTCTCAATATCTGAGTTACAGAAGGAGAATCAACATATGTAGCTGGAGTTGGCCCTTTCTTAAAGGGGCAGTACACTATTTTACCAAATCCCACAAGAACATGAATTTTATATGATTTTAACCTTTTAAGTATTATTAAACATCTTTAACCATAATATGGACTTCTAAATAAAAATTAGTTACCTGTTTAACATTAATTTTTATGCACATGACTATGAACTGTACTTTGGCCTCTACAGTTTTAAATGCCCGAACATGCACCAAAAGCGACGGCGTTAAAGTCAATCAGGGTCGGGAGGATCGGAAAATAGGGCTCCCCCGAAAGCCACTTTGTAATTGGAACCCTGAAGTGATGCTTGCCTTAGAAAACATCACTTCTATTTCTGGGAATGGCGCAAAAATTACCATGACAAATATTTGAACTCAGCTAATATGTAAAAAATATTAAAAAGACAATGTCGTTGATGTAAGAGAGAGAAAGAAAGACAGACATAGGGATCATGTAAGTCTACAACATCATCAAACAAGAGAAAGAGAGAAAAAAATGAGGGAGTTTCTGCACCCAAACCCATAAATGAGACTAAAAATAGCAACAAAACTATTTGGGTGATTCAGAAGGATGAGTCATAGACTGAGGCAGGGGGGGGGGGGGGGATGGGGGGGGCAGAGAGAGAGAGAGAGAGAGAGAGAGAGAGAGAGAGAGAGAGAGAGAGAGAGAGAGAGAGAGAGAGTGAGAGAGAGAGAGGGTCTGTAGGTATTTACTGATTCCAGACATGCCCCCCAGATCCCGCTGCACACTGCAGCACAACTGATGGAAATTCCGGTGTGTTGGTGAGTGTGTATAAATGCAATCTACACTAGCTGAACAGCATACTAAGTAGGGTGCGGGCATTCCGGACCATATCAGAACTGTAGGACAGGAATAACTTCTGGTGTACAGTTGTGCACTGAGTTAGAGCTAAGCAGAGTTAGAAGTCTTTCAATATGTTCCTAGGTTAATAAGTTTGAAAATAAAACAAGTAATAATTTGAAACAAAATATTCTATGCAGATCTAATGTATTTAGTTTTACATATATTAAATAGTTAGTTAAGTTTATTTAAATAATTGTTTAAATTAATGTCTAGTGAAATAAAGACTGAATTAATCATCACTTAAAGATTATGTTGTATTCTAATGTAATGTACTGTATTAAATAAAGTTTAAAACAAATTAAAATCTGCATTGCTTAAATATTCTATTCTATTTCATTCAAAGTTAAAGATCAAGATAAAAAGCCACGATGAGCACATGTATTTTTTACACTTCCTACAGAAAAAGGAAGTTGGTCTATAGGGTAATTGTTAATTAGCTACAGCTAAAATATTAAAAACATTTTTGTAGATATTATGATTATTATTTAAAAAAATAATACATTTGAAATGTAACTTAAAAAAGTTAAAAAGAAAGTAAATTAAAATTTCTAACTGGAATTTTTTTTTTAATCAAACCTTAAACGGTTTATACTGTATATATATATATATATATATATATATATATATATATATATATATATATATATATATATATATATATAATTAACACTGGAATCTTTTTAAATAAAACATTTTTATAAGTCAAAATATTAATACAAAAATAGTAATAATTATATTATATATTAAATACTAAAATAACACAGAGGAGCGATACACAATAAACAGCCCCTCCCCCCTTTTAAATAGCCAACATGGTTTCATTTCTATAACACTTGCTACTCCTATAGGAGAGGAAGGGACTTCGAGATTTAATTATCATTAATTTCACAGGGAGCTTATACTCTACTGAATGTTACATAAAGAGTGAAGTAAAATAAATATAAATGATAAATAAATGCATACACTTTTAACTAATTTACCTTCTTACCTACAGCACAACCAATCTAAGTACAGGGGTCAACTAGAGAATGAGGGATGAAAAGAAGAAAGCGAGAGAGGGGGAGAGAGCTCAAGAGAATGAGATTGATGTCACTAGTCACGACACAACAGTAAGCTCAGAGAGAAATCTGAATGAACATTAGTTCGGGCTTCAGAATTTGACATGCATGACTGAAATCGCTTCAGTAAT
The DNA here is from genome assembly GCF_988280905.1 of Pimephales promelas. Lineage (NCBI taxonomy): Eukaryota > Metazoa > Chordata > Actinopteri > Cypriniformes > Leuciscidae > Pimephales > Pimephales promelas. The sequence goes on from NC_142778.1 coordinate 22,170,770, forward strand.
CGATGTTAAATCTCTCTCTCTCTCTCTCTCTCTCTCTCTCTCTTTCTCCACACACACACACACACACACACACACACACACACACACACACACACACACACACACACACACACAAAGCACATAAAGGGTTTGTTTGGGTAAGTTAATTGTACACAGGGTTGTCTTCATTGCTTCAGTGAGGCGAAACATATTGCCTCTACTGTCAAAGAGCTTTCATCTGTTATAGCTGGATAAACGCGAAGAAAAAAGACACACACGCATGCTCATTTTCCCTCTTCCGGGTCTTGATAGAGATGGACAGATGACATGTCTGTCTTCACACATTGTTCAATTGACCGATAGCTTGTGACGAGTGTCTGGACAATGACACAGCAACACACACTCTCTCCCTCTCATATGCAGAATTATGCAATCCTATTTCAGACTGTCTAGTGTTACCAGCTACTACAGATTAGAGTGTGGCGATGTAGACACACACGCACACACACATTTCACAGTGCATCTGTCTACAGTAAAGCGCTGCAGCTCTGGACTACAGTAGTCTACAGTTTCTGTAGACTGTAGTTTTCTTGACATGCTGGAGCTGTCCACTAAATCAGGGGAGCTGTCCGTCACAGCTGGTGCTGAAATGGGTCTGCGGAATTTGCATAGCGTATCTCCGCCCCACCTCGTGGGTATTTAAGGAGAATGCGGACGCAAAGGCAGTCATGTTTTCGCTGAGAAGCCGAGACTGAACTCAGGCGTCTACCCAGCGGTACAGTGGAAGTGGCAGGAAGATGTAACGTCTCAGTTCCCTACTCAGGGAACGAGGGTTACATACGTAACCAAGACGTTCCCTTTCGTAATCACACCACCTTCACAGCTGTGTTCCAGTGCCCTGCGAAAGTCTGACCCCCCTGTCGTGAATTTGGCACAGACGAAGGTGTCCTACTTAAAGAGTAACTGAATACTTAACCAACTTTTTTTGGTTAATGATCTGTAAGAATGGATCTTTATTAATACCAGTCATTGATTTGAGTAACTTTTTTGACATTTGTTTATAAAGTGTTCTATTTCTACAATATATGGTGTAGAAACGTCTTAGTGCTGCCCTCTTCAGGTTGAACGGTGGCTACTGCAGTTATATTTTCCTATTGGATGTTCCGCACTTCCTGACATACGCAGGTTTCAGCTCACCACACGAGCTACGCCCTTGGCAGTATAAAAAACATCTTGTGTCGTCAAAACCACTGTAGGGAGTCAGGAATTGGAATTTTGAGTATTGAAAACGATCAGGATAGAGTGTTTTAGCATCTATTTCGTCCCCTCTATCTCCGCTGGGGTCAGCCCACTTTTTCAGCATTTTCAAATATTGCCAGTGGGTTGAGTCAGGCTCTGACCAGGGGTTTAGTTATAACATTATTACATATTACATTTTACAAATCCGTTTACAGATGGCTGACGTTTACTTTTCTTTTCCACATCTGGCAGGCTGGCAAGCTGACATTCACCAAAACAACAGGTCCATGGTTATATATCTGTGGTTTTAAATCGTAATCCTAAGCACACTCACTTTCAGCATATCAGAACAGAAACCAACTAATGTTAAAAACTAAAGGACTCTTCTATAAAACATATTCCAGCTGATGGGAAAACACCCTGGTCCATCTACAGGGGCTTTCTGGTGGTTTCCTTACATCATCAGCCCTCAAAGGATGCAGGCAATACATCATTCTGAGCTCCCCTTTAACCTGTTTCTGTATGTGTGCGTGTTTAAATTATTGGAAATGCGCCACGCCTGTCTTCGGAAAAGGTGTGGGAATTTTTTATCTCTCTTTCTTGCACTCTCACAATGCATTTAAATGTGATGTTTAGTACAGACACCGGCCTGCCTGCCTGATCTCAATGCACAGCCCTAAAAATGACAAACATCTCCAAAACCAGCATTTACGAGGGAGAGAGCGAGAGAGACAGAGGCACAGGGAGAGAGGTGTATGTGTGTGGATCTCAACACATTTGATAATGATTTTTTTAATCTACAGACAAACTAAAGTGTTGAAAATCATATATGTGAGACAACAACTGTGGGCATTTAGACATTCTAGAACTGTACTGTGTGTAAAGCCAGACAATGTAAAAAATATCTTAATACTTTTTTTTTTTACTTTGTAGATATGATGAAACAATTATAGCAATTTTTAATAATAGCGTCTGCCGAATATCTGCACAAATTTGAAAAGGGTGATTGAGCCATAATTTTGACATTTAGCCAAGTACTGTAGATTTAACATTTTTGGCGCAACTACAAAGAGATGCAGTAACATAAAGTAGTCAACATTTGAAGTAGATGAAAACCTTTCATCCAAGTTATGCATGAATTTTAAACAATACCCGTTCTTGTCTTAGAACAACTTTGATGAACTTTTTTGATCCACTTCAAATGTTGACTACTGTACAATAAAAATAAAAAAAATTCAATTTCAAAGCAATTTGAAGCAATAGCACATAGGGAACATTATTGAGTAGATGAAATGGAAAGTTCAAAGAAATTATTCACAGAAATGAATTAAACAAGTAGTATCAATTAATTTGATAATATATAATAAATATTGTATATATTGTCCAGCCCTACTTTTATGCATGTGTACTTGTGCATCACTTCTTACCAAGTCGAGGATCAAACTGTCTCATCTGTACCTCCTCCACGCAGTCCGCAGGAAACCAACCAGTTCTTCCTTTTACAGTGCCCTCCCAGAAACCCCCTTCTCCTATACTTAACACTGAGAGAAAGAGAGAGAGAGAGAGAGAGAGAGAGAGAGAGAGAGAGAGAGAGAGAGAGAGAGAGATTAAGCCATCTCATGAACACAAACCATTTGATTGTTGATTAGACATAGAGCCTTTAAGTTAGCTAACATCATGGATCATACAGTAATACCTGGATAAAATGGTGTAATGGTGTAAGGTAAGTAATCTAAGGGGGGGGGGGGGGAGGGGGAATGATCTTGAAGAGCGAGAACAGATAGATCAAAATACTTTGTGTGACATGAGTTGAATAACCAGCAGAAAATGAGTAAGAGCAGACAGCCCATTCTCACCCCCAAGGCGTCACCTAACTGCGGACATGCTTCAATATCTGACGCTTTAGGCGCCCTTTAGCGTCAGTTAAATGACGCCCTAGGATCGCGTGTACCCTACCCCCACCCCACACCTAAACCTAACCGCGTCCTCTAACTGACGCTTTCCTTTAGCGTCAGTTAGATGACGCCGTAGGATCGCGTCATGTAAGTGACGCTAAAGGGCGCCTAAAACGTCAAATATTGAAGCATGGTCAAAGGTGACGCCTTGGGGTGAGAATGCGTTGGAGCAGAAGAACAGGAAACTGACTCATCCTGTGAGCTTTAGTAGCACAATGCATTACATGTGGTGACCACACCACACACACACACACACACACTAAAAACATATACAACACTTGCATCAAGTCCTTCAGCATTGTAGTTGCTAGGATACTGCAGTTTAAAAGCATTGGTTTTACGAGGGTGTGTTTATAAAAAGAGCAAGGTGTGCAAAAACAGCAGGTGGGCAATTTTGTGGTACTCCATTAACACTAGAACGGCCACAACGGTCATTTTGACCGTTTTGAATTTTATATCTATAATAACTTTGTTGAAAAAAATAATAAAATCCTGCTGGTACCTGACTTTTCCTAAAATTGTCTGTATTTTCATTTAAAATGCTTTTCATATAAATTAAGTTACGTAAACGTAAGGCAAAACAAAAAAAATGAACATATTTACCTATTTCGGCCATAGACGGTCATATTGACCGCACTGAATTTTGCGGTATTTTTTTGTTAAATATCCCGCGGTTGATCGTGTTCTGTCAACAGAATGGTCCGTCCGGTCACCTCTGTAGCGGTGTTTGCTATATAATAATTTCTACATTAGTTGTTGATCAGAAATAAGCAAATAAAACCGGACTACAGTTATCTATAATTCGGATGCAGGGGAACAATCGGAGGTGGAAAGTGACAGCGACGTTTCCTGGGTGCAAGTTAACATTTCCTCCTCATCAGAGAGTGATTCAGAGTCACATCAAGGAAAAAGAGAGGGCTGCTATCATCAGACACGGCCGATCCAGATGTTCCATTCATGTCGGATGATGGTGAGCTCTGCTACCCTGTCCTGCGCTGTTTGTTTTGCTGCATTGGCTGTTCAGTTCTGCGAGTCCTATTATTATAGCCTTGACCGCGTCGCAAATCGTCACTATCTAACATTTCCGTCATAGTTTTTGTCATTCAAACCTAGTTTTTATTTAGTTATCGTCTCGTTTTCGTCTTTGAAAAAATATGGTTGACAAAAATAATTACGAAAATTATTCATCAACACTGTTTTGAATCTAACGGTCAAAATGACCGTTTGTGGCCGTTCTAGTAGTTTTGGAATTCTGGCACTTCTAGTGTTAATTCCACAAACCAATAAGCAACAATGTAAGTGTGTGCTGTGTATTATACACACAGAGGGTTTCATTGATGCTGAAGAAGATATGGACCAAGATTTCTAAAGAATGCTTTCAGCACCTTGTTGAATCAATGCCACGTAGAAGACAGTTCTGAATGTGATAGCTTGGTGTATTAGTTTGGTGTTCCTAATAATCCTTTAGGAGTGTATGCAGACATAAATCCTCAATAGGAAAACACCTATTTTCATATGCAAAAATGGTGGATGGCAACAGTTGCCAAGGAATGATTGGCCAGTGACATTTTCAAGGTGGGACTTATTGAAAAGTCAATTGATCTGTATAAACCATCAATTGACACAGCACTGCTCACACACACACGCATGCACACACGCACACTTTTCTCCAAGACTCAAAACCTCTTCTAAATACAACCAATTATAGTGCATTCTTAATCAGGAGATTTGGAATTCTGTGAGTGGTTTTTAGTGTTGATCAAGCCGGAAACACAACCATTAGAATATTATCACCTTAGTGCTGCTGACTGAGGTTACGCACACACAAACGCCTCCAGCTTCCAGACACATACAAATGGATGCCTCTGCTGCATATGCAACAATTAAACACTTGTGTAAATGGGGGTCGTCATGTAATAAATTCAGGAGCGCATCTCATCAGTGATGCTTCTTCATTTTAATGTTTTCGATATCTGAGTCCAGAGAAATCCCCGGGTAATGACTGTTTGTGGACTATATGTATTGCGTAGAGGGGACATTAAATGGAAAACCGGATTTTATGGATATTAGATGGAAAAATTGGTCATACTGCATGAAAAGAGGACATTTGAAAATATGAGGGCTCACAGAAAAAAATGCTGAATGTGGGTGGAAGTAACTGACTCAAGTAACACAGAACAGTAAATTTGGGGAAGAAGCCAAAACCTTCACATAAGAAGATATACACATGAAATTTAAAGCTGAATTCAAAACCATTATAATGTCAGAAATACATTAACATTTAACTATGTACATTTACATATCAATAAATATTTTATACTCGATAGTACTGTTACAAATGAAAAAAAAAGCTAGCCAATCATAACAAAGGCCGAGGGTTGAGCAATAAGATTTTTTGCTCCCTAAAAATAATATTTATATTTAATATATTGTCCATCCCTACTTTTATGGAAATGTGTTGTGCATCACTTCTTACCTAAAATCTCTTTAAATCATCTTTAAACTACAATGACTACAAAGACAGCATGTCTGTACAGCCTTTTTTTTAGTCCCGCGCGTGTCTAACATAACGAATCACTCAACGAACTCGTACGAGTGTGTTTACAAGGTATCAGGAGTGGGCTCACCGGACCTCTCTAACCCTGCCGCATGCCCAGACATGCTTGGCATATTGGAAACAGGCCTTCACACATACTGGCAAATGGCATCATGGGAGAAACACTCACCAAGCTCTCAGTGTCAGTCCCTGACCATCAACCGGCAGCCGACTGAGGCAAACTGCCACGGCGAGCTCTTGACAGAAGGACCATTGTTGCCGAGGAGAAGGTCCTGAAGTGTGTGTGTATATGCGCGTAAGCATTCACGTGTGTGTGTGTTGCATCTTGGATGCTGAGATACTATCACAACACTCCATTCTTATCAGCTTCAAAGATCCTTTGACTCTTAAAAAGGATGAAAGGAGAATGGATAATTCACCCGGCATGAAACTTTTCAAAAGCGCACAATAAGAGCTCAACTAATACAGACACAGTGTAATGAGCATAATTCTTTAATCACTGTTCAATATAAATCAGATGTGAATGAATATAGCTGGATATTGTGAAGAAGGACTGAGCAGGCTCAGGCTTATGTTCATTCATTCACAGTTCATTCACAGGTAAATGACACAACTGGGCCAAATCACACACTGAGACGAGAGACAAAAAGAGATGTTAAAAAAGACTGGATAACACAGTGAGAAGAAAAAGATTGACAAAGACACAAAGAGAGTTTTAAAGCTTACATGATAAGTACCATGAAATTGCCATGTTTTTTTATTTGGACAACTTTTTCAAATAATACACTACCATTCAATAGTTTGGATCTAGAAAGATTTTTTTTAAAGCTACACTGTGTGATTTTTACCCCCATCTAGAGGTGAAAAGGTATATGACCATCCAGTGAATATTAGTTTCTGTTCCTCTCATTTCCGATTTCGTTTTAACTCCTACGGTGGCCAATGTAGTCCAAGATTAACATGGCTTCCAGTTCAACCTCGTCCATGAGTGTTAACTCAAACGTAAACGCGAAAGGCGAAGCTTGAATTAACGGGTATGTCCCTCTTTGGTTAATGTACTTTCAAGATGGAGGGGCAACATGGCGACCGACATTAGAACCTCTTACCCGTATGTATTTTCAATGGCATATTATACACTCACGAGAATATTTTATTACTTGAACGAAGTAAATATAAATTAATGAGCACATATATTTTTGAAAGAACTAAGTGTTTTTAATAAGAATAAACTAAAAGAGTTACACAGTGTAGCTTTAAAGAATTGAATAGGGGAGAGTGGGGCACAACCTAACGCATTTCGGTTTTGGCTCAATTAATTAAAAAAATTATTAAGTTAGATTAATATTTTTTTTACACAAGCAACATACACATCTCTGCTACAAATGAACACTTAAAGTTTTTTTCTAGGACCTACCATTTTCGTACAGTTGCACTAAAAAGGTGACAGAAGTGCAAATGTTACAACTTACCCCATATGCGGAGTTAATTGTAACAGACAGAGGGATTAGTTGTAACACTTGTGTGTAACACACATAATTCAGTACTATTTTATTTGTATAGTTGGATATTGTTTGTGCATCTGTATAGACAGATATCCATACATCCATCCCTCATCCAATCATCCTTCTATTATGGATCAATATCATGGATAAAGACATAGAAAAGGGCTGCACAGTTTTGCAATAAATAATAATAAATACAATTATAAATATTGTAATTGCAATTAAATTAGATTTGTGTGTGGCAGCTGCATGTACAATTATTATTATTAATAATAATAACAGTAATAATAATACAAATGAGCTTAAAATAAAAATTTAAAGGGTTCATTGCATTAATAACAGGCCATATTTTTAATAAATAAACAAGTTATCATTCATAGTACACTACATTTTAAACATTTTAAATTCCAACATTGTTTGTGAAGGTCTAACAAAGTTAAATGTATACTCAAACCTGAAAAGTTGTGTGGCTCCGTTTTCATTTGATTATCATTGTACACTTGGCGGCTTAACACTGTGCTACAACTAACCCCGCTGTGTATTACATATTTTAAACCTAACAGTCGCTAGGAATTGCTGACATGTTTCAAAACGATGCTATGTTTGAGCCAACAAGACAGGGATTAAGGCAATATAAAGTTAGATTTGGAAACGTATACACCCAACTCAGAAACCAAAAAAAGAAAAAAAAAACCTATGATGAAAAAAATTACTTTCATGGTGTCAAAACACTCTTTGTCCAGTATCTTCACAAAATATACTCAAAACTTTCCGTAAATTCGTGGGATACCGTCTTCTGGCAGCAAGAGAAAAATAGCGGAAAGACAACCTGCTTGATCCTGACGAACTATGTAAACGGTCTGTGTTACATTTAACCCCGCGTTAGGTTGTGCCCCGCGCTCCTATACTCATTCAACAAGGACGCATTAAATGTATCAAAAGCGACAGTGGATACATATATGATGTTACAAAAGATTTCTATAAATGCTGTAGTATTGAAAAAAGTTTCCACAAACTGTTTCCACAAAAACATTGGATGGCTTTTGTGTGTGTGTGTATGTGTGTATGTGTGTCTCTGCGCATTCATGAGTATCAGTGAGAAGTGGATGTCAAGCCCTCTTCTACACCACCAGTGAAATGATCACAGTTGCCTGCTCCTGCATCAAGTGTGTGTGTCAGTCTGCGAGAGCATGTGTGCGTGTTCTGATCTGTTAACCATCTTATTAACTTGATATGTAATAAACTTTAATCTGAGCAAAAGAACCGCCGGTTGACTTGAGATGCACGTCAATCACATGTTAATCAACTGGGTTCAATTCTGCGCTCTCTCTCTCGCTCTATAAATAGAATGATAGCCACGGCTCTAAATTTCCAGGCCACTTAACTGCGATAAGCCTAAGAGAGAGAGACAGGGTGTATCAAATCTAATCATTTGTCTCTAATGAATCCCACTGCTCAATAACTTTCATTAAAGCAACCAAACGCTAAATGGCAAATGCTAAATTGCAAAAACTACCAGCTCCAGGAAGGACGGTTTCCACGAATACGTCTACTCCAATATCTGGTTTGTTTAAGATGTTAAATAGCTCGAAGGGTATAAGCAAGGTCACATTAAGCATTTGGTCACACTAATTACATTGCAGTGTCCAAGTTAGGGTATGATGTCATATGATGTCTAAGTGCTATGTATAACTAATTAAAATGAGTAATTGTGTTGTTTAACAAGATTCGATTATGTATGTAAAAAAAAGTGACGTAGAGTGTTATTCACTGCACAAATCAAATCTTATGCATGGATTAAAGAGTAAAGCATTTTTGTCCCTGTCTGACATGGCTCCACCTAATTGGCTAGAATTAACACCAAAAGATGCAACGAAAATGCCAAACCCAGGCAAGCTGACAGAGTGCAAACAAGGACGGTAAAAACAAGAAATGTTCTTATGAATTAATGTAATTACAGGCCTGGAGGAAAAGAGGTGGGCTGAAATGTTTCTACGCTTTTCATTCATAGGATTACAAACAAGAGGCTGCCTGGTGTAATGTGCAAAGTGCAAATACAGAGTTAAAAGTCTACAGTCACGTAAATGTGATATTTAAAGGTGCTTTATGTAACTTTTCTTCTAAAATGGATCTTTTTTTATTGCACGTGTTTGAAGGGGTTGTTATCACACATTACAATGATCCGCTTGTCGGGTTTTGCTATTACCTCTGCATTCTTATTTCTATGTGCGCCATATAAGACGCTTTTGCAAAAGCGTAAATATCCAACGCACATGGCACCCTTTAACGTGAAATGAGACGCAGATATATTTGGGCAGAAGGCGCCCCCTAGTGGTCTAACCCTTACCCTACACCATACCTAAACTTAACCATTAACCGAAGCGTCTCATTAGACGTTAAAGGGTGCCATGTGCGTTGGATATTTACGCTTTTGCAAAAGCGTCCTATATGGCGCTTTGGGATGAGAACGCGTTGGATGTGACGTGGATGCGCGCTCCTGAACCTCTCTCCTTTTTATATACAGTCTATATGACGGCACTGCAGTGAATGACATGAGTCTGATAACACAAAAACTCCTGCCTCCAGCACAATACACACTCCAACACAAACTCCACATAAATATAAAGACAAAACTTTATCTGCTGAACTTCGTCAGGCCAAACGTGAATCGGATCGACTTAGGACAAAAACACAGATCAACATCGACAGAGCCTTTGAATTATAGAGACCTCTGCTTTTTTTATTGTGATAAATTACAAGTTTTCAGATATGCTGAATTAATGGTAAACTGTAATAAAATAGCAAGGTAAACTACAACTTACATGAGACATAAAATAAACACAAAAGACTGTTCCAGAATAACAAAAAGTAGGTGCTTTAGGATGTAACTTTTATTTTATGTACAAGATCTACTGTCAAACGTCACTCATCCCACTACTATCATATTGTTTACACACATTTCCAGACACGTTCAGTCCAGTAATCTTACTTCCTACGATCTTACTGAAATTGTTCAGTCTAGTTCACTGACCGTTTTCGTTATCATATTAGACATTCACTTATGTTGACATTGCTGATTGTGAAAGATGAGTACGAGCGCTCTTGTAAAAATTCGTTGCAATCTGAAACTTCACCGATAGAGTATAAAAAAAATGTACAGTATAAAGAATATATTTAGCACCTTTAAATGAACATAAATAAACAAACAAATAATAATTTGATTCAATCAAAAATAAGATGAAATTAAAAAAAATGAATACGATTATAGTTTATATATATATATATATATATATATATATATATATATATATGCAAGCATGGCTTAGACTAGAGCACTGGACCAACTACAACAATGCATAATTAAAGACATTTTTGTATGAGTTTACTCTGAAGTTGTATGATTTTAGTCCAGTTAAAGATCTGCTTTTAATCATAGATTTGTTCACTTGTGATTTAATTGCTTACGGCCAATAGTTTTACCAAAATGAGGTGGTGTGGTCAGTGTGAGGTGACAACGTTTGGTGTCAAAATGCCAAAGCTTTGCAGAAATACAGTCTCAGAATCAGTTTGGCACCATGCCATCAAATTCATCAGTGCATTAAATGAGATCGGTGTGGTCTATCAAAAAGCTTTTAATAACCTTATGCCGCCATGGACTGAAGATGATCTGATTTGAATTTCCACTCAATATTCTGCTCTATCCCCGCTCAGTTGAGCACGGCCCATGTGAATGCTCCACTCATGTACCGCTCATGCTCATTGGAAAGCAACGCCCGCACAAATAACGCGCCGACATGAAATTTCTGTGTAATAGTATACTTGTTTATGTTTGCAATAGCCCCACTGTGCTGTAACATGGTGTTGTATAGTGCTGGGCTACGCTGGTAAAATGACACTATCCTCGTTTTCACTGATCCGCTATCTTCTACGCTCTGCTCACATGCTCTGATAATAATAGCTTTCTAGGACTATACTTTTTTTTTGGATAATTGGTTAAGAATAAATGTGATATCTGATTCTGTTGCACAGAACTGAATAAAGAATAATATTTTGATATTTAATTCAATGTGTTACTTCCAATAAAAGTGTGGTTGTTTTATTTTATTGGTTTTTATTTTTTAAATTGAGTATTATTAAAATGATTGAATTTCATTAAAAAGTGTATTATTAATACAATTATACAAAAAAAGCTAATTAAAAAAAAACAAGAAATAAAGCATTTTCGTTTCAGTTTTCGGCCAAGTGCAGCCAGAATTTTCATTTTCAGGCCAGAATTTTCATTTTGGTGAATCCCAAGGCAAAACTCAAAAGCTATTAGAAATTTTTTGAAAAGTTATTATAAATTTTGACCACAAGCTGGCACTGTCTCAATTTTTTTTGTGTAACTTCAGGGGGCAGAGGCAGATGTTACGTACCAAATTTCATAAAGTGCTAACGAATTCGTAAAATACAGCATTTTATGACATTGTTCAAAATGGCCGATGCCCAAAATGCCTGAAAAGCGATCTCATTCGACTCTTTATGCTGATCTGAATCAAAAGATTCAGTTTTATTATTTTTGAGCAAACTGTTGAGCAGTAAACTGTTGAAAAGTAAAAATAAAGGTAAAAAGTAAAAGTAAAAATAGTTTTTTTATTTTTTATCGGCACTGTGCCGAAACGCTGCAAGAAACCCCAGGTCATGCTTCTGATGACATGTATCAAGATTCGCCTCAATACGCTGAAGCACATCCATTTTGACGTGCTCTTCATCAAATTTGCAGTTAGGTTTATTAAAAAGATTTTATGTACTTTTTGCCCTCATGGTCTGAAAATTATGTGAGCTGTCTAGGACGAGTTAGAAACAGTAAAAAATGTTCATGATGCAATGTTGCAATGTTGTTAACTAGTAACTATAAATATTAGATGCCGTTTTAGTACAAAATTAATGATTAGGACAATATTGACAATTTAAATCGCACTGACGTCCCCAGGACACGGACATTGTTAAAGTATTTTCTTCCATAGTGTGACGAAACGGTTTCTTGAATGAGAAAATATGTAAGGTGGGACTTGATTCTGTTCATCGACAATTGATTTGATCGTTGTTTGCTATTGGTCGATCTCATGTGAGTGACAGGATGTCCCGCCCTTGTGCCAGTAAACACGACATCAGAGAAGAGATCACTATAAGCGGGAGGTTAAGTTATGTTGATTAAAGATTAAAAAAAATGATGTGCATAGATATTTCTATTAAAATAAATATGTATCGTCAATTTTGATTTCATGGCGATTTAAAAAAATAAAAACTATGACGAAAACAAAAAACAGAGAAAAAATGAATGCTGGGTAAATGTGAATGGAGACGAGATCAGTATGAATGTGAAGTGAGATCTGTGTGAATGCTAATTGGAGTAAACCGCCATGTAAAAATCCTAGAAAAAGCCTAATAGCTGGCATCATGCAGTCCCTCAAGTCCCATTACCGGTGTGTGTTTGTGTTTGAGAGTGCTTTGACCTGCGCTTCTGCATTTATCAAAGAGCCATTTCCAAACGGAAACACTTAAAGAAAGCAATAAGCTGAAAACATGACTCAATAAAAGCTTCTGTGATGCTCTGAGTCACTGAAATATCAGATGACTTGTGCTCACTTCAGTCACGTTAGAATCATCAAAGGAGTCTTTTATATAGATGCTTTTGTCTCCATAAACTTCATCTTTATCTGTGTGAAGTTATCTGAAAGATAACTTAAATGCAGTTAAAACTTTCTCTCTCTAACACAGACAACAAAATGGGTTGCTATTTCGCACAGTTAGTGTGATAACATCTGATCAGCAGACAGGCAGTCAGAATTTGCTGAGAGCCACCGAATGATCAGAGATATTTGATATTCAGTGCAAGGCTTTTCGGCTGAATGTCCGTCAGGTTAATGAAAGGAAAATGCATGAAGTGTTCTATCGCAACAAACCCTCGCCTTATAGAGAGATACTGATGGTCTCTCTTCCAATTTAATTTAAGAGTGCTTTATAGGTATTTTACTAAAGCAAAATAGTTGAGCTCAACAGAACCTTGAAACTTTGTTTTGTTCTGTTAGTTCAGCCTCTAAAATTTGATTGAATTTAATGCTTGTTTTCAAAGATGTTAAATCAACTGAATTCTATATTACAGAAGTAATTCACTAACCGTTAATCGCACGATAAAAAAAATTGACGCCGCTAAAATGGGTTTGTGTTATTGCCGTTAATAACGTGTTTAACTGACAGCCCTAATATATATATATATATATATATATATCATTTTCTACAGTAAAAAGAATGTCATACAGGTGTGGAATAACATGAGGGTGAGTAAATGATGACAATTTTCATTCTCGGATGAACTGTCCCTTTAATTTTCCTTCAGTTCACAATGTTGACTGACTGGCATGTTCAACGCGTTCTCATCCTTTAACGTCATATAGAACGCTATATGACAAAACGGCGCTATACTACGCGCATGGCACCCGTTATCGTTAATATAACACGCGCTGTGAGGGCTAAGTTTAGGTGTGGGGTAGGGTGTGCGTGTCACATTCACGCTAAAGGATTTATAACGTCTTGGGTTCGCGTGTTATATTAACGATAAAGGGTGCCATATGCGTAGTATAGCGCCGTTTTGCATATAGCGTTCTATATGACGTTAAAGGATGAGAACGGGCTGGCATGTTAGTTGTCACAACGGGGAATCACCCATTCTAAAAAGAACAGAGGACAGTCCGCTGGCAAAAAAAAAAAAAAAGAAGAAAAAAAAAGAAAAGAACACAGCCTCGTGATAAAAATCAAAAACAAAATCAACACTAGCTTGGCTTTATAGAACTATTTAAAATAATAATTACGACAGACAAACAGAGATTTAGAGAGAGAGATAGATAAATAGGGCTGAGCTCTGTATACTATCTCAGACCACATATTTTTTTTTTTTTTTTTTTACAAATGCAAAGCTGCACAGAGTCTCTAAGCTGTTCTTGCATCTCAATGTAGCATTCTTGGCCATATCGTTTCCATAGGTGAGTATCTTTTCAGTGATTATTATATCTAGCGCTGCATGCTAGAGAGAATTTGTGTGTGAGTGATTGATTGCTCATAATATTTTCTCCAACAACCCTGAGGACAGACAGTTTAAACACACTTCCACATTTTCAGCCAGTTGTTTGATCATTAACACTAGAATATCTGTTTTCCAGATTGTGATAATTAAAGACTATTGGCGTCATTTGGCTGTGAATGCAGTGGTGGGCATTTTCCAGCACTGCCTGAGGACACTTTCTTTAGGGAAAGTTTCCTGCTGATTTAATGGTTTGCCAGAGATAATTGGATTTGCTCTGTCAATATTGGAACTGATATGTTGTAATTTTTTCTTCCCCTATTCAAATGTAGCTTGCAGTACATAGCACTGCAAACCACAGGGTTATTGATCGGCCATGTCTGTACAGCATATATGAACTGTGATCTAGCAGATCTGCAGTCTCTGGCAGTGAGAGTACTGGTGTATGTAATAATCCTATTTGCATACAATCGTAATTAAAACATAACAGGAAGTGGGCCGGATAGAGAGTGTGTGTGCTGTGTAATTTCAGTGGTGGGCAGCAGAATGCTGACTGGTGGTATGTGTGCAGTGCATTACAAGAAGCTCAGTGCTTTATTTAATAACCACAACAGCCAGTCTCACACACACCACTGCTGGGCTCTTATGATAATAATCTGCAGATTCACAATCCCACATGCCATACACAAACCTGATGATAACTCTGTGATATCAGAGTCCCATCTCAAAGGGAATTATGGGAAATGCAGTTCAGAGAAATCAGAAAAGAGCAGAATAGAAAGAAGAAATTAAACTCATTGAGAAGAGAAGAGACTAGATGAGAGAAAAATGAGTGAGGAGATGAGAAAAGATGACAACAGAATAGAGGTAAAACAGATACAGTATGAGAAGAGAAAGCCCGTTCTCATCCCAAGGCATCATATACTGACGCTTTTGACATTTCGTCTACATCCAATGCACATGGCACCCTTTAGCGTCAATATGAGACGCATATATATATATATATATATATATATATATATATATGGGCCAGAAGGCGCCTCCTAGTGGTCTAACCCTAAACCTACCCCAGAACTAAACCTACCATAACCGAACAAAGCTCTGTGCGCGTTATATTGATGCTAAAGTTTGCCATGTGCGTTGGATTTAGACGAAATTTCAAAAGTGTCACTATCATGCCCTAGGCGTCATGCCCTAGGATGAGAACGTGTTGGAAGAGACAAGATAAGAAATGTGAAGAGATAAAAAATTTTTGAAAACAAAAAAAGAGGACACAATGAAAAGAAGATGAGATGAAAAGAAACAAAATGAGAAGAGATGAGCCATGATGAGATAAGAAAGGAGAAGATAACAACAGAAAATAAGAAAAAAAAACTACAAAACAGACAAGGATACAAGGCATGAGACGAGAAGATTCAAGAAATGGGGGGGGGGGGGGGGGGTTCCTCATCAATAAAACACAATGAGGAGGAACAATATAAGAAAAAGAAATAAGTAAGTAATAAGTAATACATTATTAGGAGATGAAAAGAGATGAGCCAAAATGAGAAGAGAAGAAAGAAGATGAGGTGGAAAAGAGGAGACAAAAGGAACAATGAAAATGCCAAAAAGAGTCTCTGTGATTGTTTAAAAAGAAGAGGAATTTAAGCAGAAGGCTGAGAAGTGAGTGTCACTGAGAACAGCAGAGATGAAAGAGAGTCATGACTCCACAGAGGAGAAGTGCAGTGGTGCAGTTCTGTGCTCATTGATATGCTGAACCCACAATGACGAGAGAGAGAGAGTGAGAGAGAAATAATGTGAATGACAACATTTCTCAATGATAGCATTAACAGTCTAAAGGTACTAGGGATAAAATAGCTATTTGGATGCCCAGGAATCCCTATTCTTTTCATTTCTTTCCTTCAGTCTTTCCTTCTATTTTTAAAGCATTCACCTTTTCCCTCCATCTCTCTCGGAGCCCCAGGGGTGCAGCCTGAAATAGTCTGGCTTGGAAGTTTTATGACTCCAACCTCAGAGACTCACTCAAACTTCAAGTCACCAACTTAATTCTCTCCACAAATGCACACACACAACTCAACAAAGGGAATCATGGGATGTGTAAGCAGAGGCGTGAACGACAGCTGCTGGGCTATTGGGGGCCATTAGCTGCTTTTCCACTGTCTGGCCATAACGAGCCAAGGCTATCAACATGCCGGGTGGGGCCAATAGCCTCGAACCTCGAGCAGTGAGGCCAAAATCAAGCTGTGTTTCCCCTGTTGGGCCAGAAGACCTGCAACGCTGCCCTAAAACTTATCCATAGAACAACATCACACAACCATAGCGTTTCACCAGCAGGGGGAAGCTAGCTGATTGAAAACTAGCAAAAGCGCAAAACGAAAATGGCATTTGGTCGTTACTTAAAGCTGCAGTCCGCAGTTTTTCCTCTTTGTGGCCATCTCTGTTCAAAATCTGCAATTTCAGTCATTCGCCGAATTTTCAACTTTTAATGAGTTGTACTTCAACACCCTTGACACGGCACAACGTGGATGAACACAATGTTTGAGGAGAGTGTGCAGCTGTCAGTCACCGTGCCGGTGTTGATACTCACATTCAGAATCACAGATTATTCTTTTTGGAAGTATGACCAACATAAGAATTTTCACCGGAAAATGTCATCTGAACAAGTAAGTAACATCCACTTTTATTCTAACAATCGCTTATCATATCACGTAAAACCATGCAAATTATACTTTGTTCTCAATTTGTTAATGTTAACGACGTCAGCATTGCGTGACTATATATAATTTCCTTCTGATATATATCCTTGTTTTCACATGGCTCTTTTTTCTGTAGCCACTCCGAAGTCTGAATGAAGTGTTTTGCATTTTACAGTGGGTGAATGTGTTGTCACTGTGATTGTCGTTTGAACCTTTCTGGATCCACCATCAAATTGATTAATTGTGTCAAGTGCTTACCGCTTTGAATCGAGCTAAAGCAAGCAGATAGTTTTGAACACTGCCTGGACGCTTTGAACACTTATGTGTTTTCTCAAGTATTTATTTTGGATCATTTTAACCCCAAAAAGCTACAGACTGCAGCTTTAAAGACTTAAGTCCAAAGGTTTCAAAATATTGATAAAATATCACGTTTATATCACATTTCTTTATAGAGAATGAGCATTTGTATTAATTTTCTACGGAACTACGTGTTCTGATGAGGCTTGAGCAATCTTTAGCATCTCTGTTCTCATTTCAGCCACAACATCGAGGGAAATACTCAACATTTCAACCTGAAACCCCTTTTACTTCTGTAATTTGATTGGATCACAACAGCTCATGGAGTCTGAGGGACGTTAACAGAAAAGGAAAGTTGTTTTCTTGGGAATTACAATAACATTTCATGTTGATTTTACAGTTGTCCAACTACAGCCAAAAACTAGAACAATTAAATGCTCTGATGTTATTGAACATTGATTATGCTCGCCATTTATTTGATTTATTAAAAAAAGACAGTAAAAATATATAAAATAAATATATTAAATAAATAAAAATACAATACAATTTAAAATTAATTTTCTATTTAAATATATTTTAAACTGTAAATGACTCCAGATGTAAAAGCTGAATTTTAAGCATCATTACTCTAGTCTTCAAATCCTTCAACAGTATTTCTAATGTGCTGATTTTGTTTTTCAATGTTGAAAACAGGAAACCATGATAACCCTGAAGTCTTTATTGTGACTTTTGATCAATTTAATGGATCTTACAGGATAGAAGTATAAATTAGTGATGTATTTATCTGGCATTTATCTACTAATGCACATAACTTCACACCAAACACCACATGAATTCATATAATTGAACCAAACAATGTTTACATGCAGCCAATAACCCGTTCAAAACCGGGATATTAGCAATAATCCGATCACGAACAGCCATGTAAACACCGGCAAAACCCCGAATATGCTCATATCCCTGATTTTAAAAACCGGGATATTATACCCGGGGTTCCCCTTTTCTAACCCGAATTTTTGGTCATGTAAACGCGAATTGGCATGTCCCCATAGTGATTTGTGTTCTATGCATGTTCTATTCGCAAGGAATCTTGGTCTTTTGATTAGAGAAACTTCTCGGCGCATACAAAAATCCTTGTGCAATTTACTGGAAGTAAACATGGCGAGACCAAGCAACCCGGTCTCATCCCAAGACGTCATATAACTGACGTTTTGGGACGTCTTTTGACCATACGTCAATATTCGCCTTTTTAGGGCCCCCTTAAACGTCGGTAGATGAGGTTATGGGATCCTAACTCTACCCCATACCTAAACCTAACCCTAAACCTAACCCGTCACCTACCTGACGTTAAAGGTAAAGCGTCAGTTGTATGACGGCCCGGGATCGCCATCTAGCGACGTTTAAGGGGGCCCTAAAAAGGCGGATATTGACGTATGGTCAAAATACGTCCCAAAACGTCAGTTATATGACTTTTTGGGATGAGACTGTGTTAGACCAAGCGAGACAGCACAGCATACTTTTGGAGCAAGGTCAGTAATGTTACCAGCAACAAAGGCGATCGCTATCTACCCAAAACTATTCATTATCCGCGTGCTGCTGTTGTTGTTGCTGGATACAGGAAGAATAATCGGAAAGGACGCATATTGCTTCTTAAGGTTGTTCGTACGTCTAGACACTAATCGCGCGTCACCGTTTACATCGGGATATTGCAATTCCATGTACACGGCAGAAACTCTCTCTGCTCACGCATGATTCCTAATGTTTCAGAAACCCGAATAGTGACCTTAACCCGGCCATAACCCGAAAATTGGCTGCATGTAAACGTAGTCACTGTTAAACTGCACTATTTAACTAAACATTTATTTTGGTACAAAAAAAAATGCATTGGGGTTTCAGGGTCTCAGTTGCAGTGCCTTATGCACATTGTAATGAGACAAAATCAGCAATGTCACATCTATACTTTTACTTCTGATGATGAACGGTCTTAAAGCTTGCCATGCTCTATATATGGAGGAATGTACTGTATGTGTGTGTTTGCTTAGAATTAAATTCTCTGATAAGAGCTAATGATTGCCTCTTCAGTTTCACAGTCAACCTCCATTCTGTGGAAGGAGAAAACACACGTACGTGCACACACATGCTAATAAGACCTAAGGTCTTTATTCCTGGATCAAATAAACCCTCAGTGTGTGTTCACTTGATCTCTGTTTATGTGCGATGAACAAAGAGCTCAAAAAATAATCACACACACCATGTCATTACTATTGTACACCAATTCAATGCTAGGGTGATCTGAGTGGTTTCATATGGTTTGAGGTTTTAAAAACCTCTTAAATCCCATTGCAAAAAGCAAGACATTCCGCAGAGTCAAATCTTTTCTCTGTGCATTTGAAATCTTAATGATTCACACAGAACATTACATCCCTCTGAACACTGAACTTCTATCCCTCATCTGGTTTTTAGTTAAATAGTAGAAGTGGTGCTTGCTTTTATATTTAATACATGTCTCTGTCTATTCTATCGAGTTCAGAAAAAAAATACATTCTATGCTTAACTGCATGAAGAAATCGCAAATTAAGTTTTTAGAGATGGTTTGGAGAGACAGACCGTGTCCACATCAGGGAAGAGGTTATGCTAAAATGTATGAGTCTCCTTGCAGTTTCGCTAAGCACTCTGATTTTTTCACAGCCTGCGTCTCCACCAGATTCACTCCAAAGCAATTATAGTATAGATGCTGGCAGATGTAGATTGTGAGAAAACGGAAAGCGAGGGAGAAGGTGAGAGAGAAGATTGTGAGAAAAACGAGAGAGACACAACCCTTAAAAAGCAAATACATGAGCTGCATATCAAAGCAATGGATTTGTTGGAGCCTGAGGGAGGCCGCACGTGGAACGAGAGAGGGAGAAAGCATAAGAGTGGAGAGCAGCTGGGAAAGTTCTTTTGTGAAGCATGTCTCTAATGGACATGCAGCGAGAAAGCTGTTTTGAGGGCAGTTCTACTGTTCAAGATGAAGCTTGAAGCCCACGAGCCTTAAAAAATTCAACCCAGGACAACAGCATGTCCCAAAGTCACCCTTAAAACACGTTTACAATTGTACCTCTTTAATACTGCTTCCATTGTTCTCATTTTGAAGAATGTAAAAGGTTCAGTGCTGAAGGCACATTGCCGCTGGGTGGTCATGGTTATTAATGTTATATGATCGTGTCCTGCAGACCATTATGAAGTCAGAGCGCAGTGAGGAGTGTTATTAGTTTAAAGAAAGGGTTCACATTCCTTTTGATGGTCCTTTTACTGGGTACGTTTTCTTTTTTTAAATATACTTTTACACGTAAAGAAGATGTACTCGCAAAGAACAACTTCTAGCTAATGAAATAGTAAGTTGACTAGAGAAATTATATTCACTATAGAAACAGTAATGAATTAAATAATTATATATAATAATCTTTTCATTTTATGGTTATTATATAACATAAAAATATGAAAATATATGTAACGATAATAAAATTGTATTTTACATCTCGGAAAGGTCAACAAGAGCACCTGTTTGAATTGAAGTCAAAGGAGAAGATTCCTCATGCTGATGTTTTTGTGTGGAATCAGTTTATCACATTGACTGCCTCGTGATAATCATGTCGACAAACACAGTTTAAAAAATTGCTATAAAAGAAATCCTCCTATATTTGGAAGCAACTGACTGTAGCTGATCTCATCAGGAACAATCAGGCTGGCAAACCCACTGTAATTATTTAATAGATCTGTTTAACTGCGCAATTTATGATAAGAAAATAGTAGATGAAGAATATTTAGCAGTGATTATTACCTTCAGCTAATTTATCTAATTTAAAACCAGCCTTGATTATGGTTTATTTTGATTGAAATAAATAATATGCAAATGATTGCTTCTTTATACAATGATTTAATCACAAATCTTTTTTATTGCTAGATTAATTTATGCTTCATTTATAATCACTAGTCCCACTGCTTTAATTAGTAAAGCGTTCAGGCTGTTCTCTATGATGACCATTTACACAAACGTTTTACCAATAATCTGTTTCATTTTTTAATCTTATATCACAGGCCAATGTTTATGACAAATCAAACTTGTGAAAATCTTGTGGAAAAGACTGTTTCTGCCTCCTGCAAACGGCATTCTGTACATTCTCATCCAGTTTACAAGTGACTCTTGACCTTTTAAATATGTCACTACGGTAATGCTATTTGGCCAAAAATACAGTAAAAACTGTAATATTGTGAAATATTTATAATACAATTTTCTATTTGAAAATATTAAATAATCAAATAATTTATTTTTAATATAAATAAAATGTAATTTATTGCTAGCCTGGGTAAATCCACATTTAGTTTTTAGATTTGAAATTTAGATTTTTTCTGCAAGTTAGTCTGGCAAAGAGCTCATTCAAGCCCATTTTAAATCCCTCGAAATCGTGGTACCAATCAGAAACGAAGGGGCTTGCTTTACACAATGACGACATATTTTGTACATTTACAAAGATGGATGCAACCGTGGAACTAGGGGTGTGGTGGTTATAGTTGAACACCGTCATTAGAACTCCATAACCGCCAAAACCGTGTCATTAAAAAAAAAAAAATCATCATAGATAATGTTTGAATACTAGCTTACGGGTGAAACGGAGGGGGAGTTATTGGTGCTTTGGAGGCTGCTACTGCTGGAGATGGGATTCGGGAGAGGTCTTTGAGTTACAACTGAGAATGGTCTAAATTAATGGCTAATTCAACGCATTCTCATCCTTTAACGTCATATAGAACGCTATATGACAAAACGGCGCTATACTACGCACATGGCACCCGTTATCGTTAATATAACACGCGCTGTGAGGGCTAAGTTTGGGTGTGGGGTAGGGTGTGCGTGTCATATTCACGCTAAAGGATTTATAACGTCTTGGGTTCGCGTGTTATATTAACGATAACGGGTGCCATGTGCGTAGTATAGCGCCGTTTTTGCATATAGCGTTCTATATGACGTTAAAGGATGAGAACGGGCTGGCTAATTAGAATAGCTAATTTATTGCTGCTCAAGAAACATTTCTTATTATTAGCAAAGTTCAAAGTTGTACTGCTAAATAATATTTTGGGATTTCTTCAGGAGTATTTGATGTATAGAAAGCTTTTTAATCAATTTAATGTGTCCTTGTTGGAAAAAATAAAAATAAAATCTTCAATAAAATAAAAAAAATCTTACTGACGCACAACCTTTTAAGATTGAGAGGTATGTTTTAATATCAAAACTTTGGGATATGAAGCAGAAAAAACATTAAAGAGGTCATGACATGAACATTCTAAGCGCGTTGATCTTTTGACATATCTTTGTACCATTAACACATCTTGAAAATTTCATTTTCTTCAAAAGTCCTTCTAAATATATTAGGGGTGTCACGATTCTCAAATCCTCGATTCGATAAAATTTTCGATTCTAAGGTCAGGTCACGGACCGATTCGATTCTCGATTTTTATCAATCTGCCAAGGATGTTCTCTGTCTTACATGCGCTTCATGAGGCACAGACGCAAGGTCTCTCGCTCTCTCCCTCTCTGCCATAAGCGCAATATGGTTTGGAGCACAGTTTTTTTCTGTCTCTGCATGCACGCTCGCTCTTGCTCGCTCACTCTAGATCTCACTCTCCGGAAGATTTTAACTAATTTGCGTGCATCAGGGAGCCGCTATCAATATGCAGGAGACTCTCGAAACATTTTCCCGGAGAGGTTGCTTTTTTGTAGCACAAACTTTGTCCACATAACTCACTGGAAATCCAAAAAACTTCAATGAAAGAGGAGGGGGTTCAAGTTCTGTCGATCTTCAAACTGCATCTGCAGTTGCCATGCTATCTTTTGAATGGCTGTAGCGAAGTTAGAGGAGGTTGACCATAGACTTGCAGCACGTCAACACGCGTGTTTTTTCCGCTTGGCAAGCCGAACGGATGTGACATGGGGGCGTGGCAGCATCGACGATTCCATTTTTAATTCGAAGTTCGAGAGTGTGAATGAACTTAGATCGATTTCGATTTTAATTCATTCCGATCGTGACACCCTTAAAAAATATACAAAGCATTTATTTAATCAAGCTCCGATATTGCGGGATCTGTGATATCACATGAACAAATATGCGCAGTCGTTGACTGCCTCCAGAGCAAGACAATTTCATAATGCTATTGACTGTAAATGACGGCCTTATATGGATCATGTTTTCAAAACAATTACTCACAAAAGTGAGTGAGAATTGATACTGTTTCCAATGACGTTAGCCATCATAACAGTGGCCGTTTAGTGACAAGTTTTAAAGGAGGATGTGGATCATTTCAGACAAATTTTTATGCATTTATTATTTATTTTTTTATGTGTATTAAACCTGATAAACATGTGAACCTCAAGGAACATACTAAAATAATACAAATCCATGTCATGTCCCCTTTAAATAGTCCTCATGAGGTTAAACAACATCGATTTTAATTTGTATGACATGCAGATCCGTGTTCTGTTTTTTCGGTATGTTGTATAGATAGGTTTCCTATAATACACAAAGCTGATGCAGTGTTTATTGGCTCATATAAAAGATGCCCTTCATCAGGTCTGCAGGCACGCTACATGCCCAGAGAGCTGCCCTCTCCCCCACTAGCGTGCTAATGAACTAACACAGCCAGGAACAAACAAACAAACCCCCCTTATTTTGTTTTTCCCTCTTCAGCCCTCTCTTTACTAGTTTCTCCATATTGGGTCGATCTTGTTGTGTGTAATTCGTCCTCTCACTAATCCTGGACAGCTTTCTTCATTGATGAGTCAGCCAGTGCTCTGTTCCACAGTGAGGTCTATCAAAGCATTTCTGCATTGGGTCCAGTCCACGCTTTGTTCTAATCACAGTGGGACCCGTCACCTGTGTGCGAGTCCACTCTTTTCCAATCTAAGCCATATGGACACACTCCGGGAATTCTTAGCATACTATTCTCAGCCTCTGATTCAACCACACACGCACTGGCTGGGCATC
This sequence comes from Pimephales promelas, assembly GCF_988280905.1. NCBI lineage: Eukaryota > Metazoa > Chordata > Actinopteri > Cypriniformes > Leuciscidae > Pimephales > Pimephales promelas. Next base: position 22,195,071 of record NC_142778.1, read on the forward strand.
AGCTCTGTGTTTACAATCTACAACTCTGTAAGAATCCAACCTTGATGGTCACCTGAACTACGAATCATGGCATCTTGTACATGCTTAAACTGTCATGACGGCCACACAGTTGGACAAGCAAATGTAAATAAACAGACATGTAACAGCATGTTTCACTTAAACCTAATTGCCATATCAGAAAGGTTCGGAAGAGGAGCGGACAGCATGTGCTCCGGCAGATGGAGCGACAGGCTTTCTTCGCAGAGTTAATGACAGAAATCTCGTGGAGGGGGTTTAGTCGATCTGCCTTTTGTTTCCAGCCTTTAGAGCAAATAGCAGTATGTCAGAAGCAGGACAGTTTTCCGAACAGCTCTGGGTAGGCTGGAAAAGAAGGACATGCTGCACAGGGCAGTACTAGATCATGATGGACATGTTTAGGACCATTTACTCATGTCTGCAAATCATCATAGGGATGTCCAAATGAAGAAAAAGCTCCTGTGTTTCACTGTAGCGCAATATTCATATCTGGTCACAGAAACACTGTAAAACTAATGAGTAAACATGTACTGTAAATTAGTACATTGTCAAATCACACATTTAAAAAAGCAATATGCAAGGCTATGAATGACATGATTTTAGTGCTTTTTGAAACTATAACTTGCCAAGCTACAAGCTACAAATTAAATGTAAGTAAAAGTAAGTGTTTGTGCTGCCCTAATATTTTAAGTTTAGACGACTTGAAATGTGAAATCGTGAACAACTTGAATATTTGAGTTGACTAAACTTGAAATTAAGGCAGCACGAACACTTAGGCCTATTTTAACGATCTGAAACACAAGTATCAAGCGCAAAGTGCAAGTAAATTTGTGGGCGGGTCTTGGGGACTATTGCTATTTTACTGGCCGGATTAATGACTCTTGCGCCCGGTGCAAGTTTAAAAGGGGTTGGTCTGAAGTAGCTTCAATATGCATAGGTGTGGTTTGGGCGTAACGGAAACAAACCAATAAAAGCATCATATCACATTCTCTCTAAGAGCATGATGAACGAGTTGCGCTTGTTCCATGGCGCAATTCTATTTTAACCAGGCACGCTTCACAAATCGGTTAACAGTTGATGAGGTCGCTGTTCTCGTCAGGGCTGTAAAAGAAAGAGAAGGGACTTTGGGGATGAGACAAACCCACCCAAATTAGCTTCGGTTAAACATGTGTATAATAATTTGGGTAAATGTGTAAGCTTTATGCCAATTTTTCCCATCATGGACACAACAATGATTTGCCTCGTATTTAAATATTTTTCCTTATAATAATGTATCATTTGCAAAAAGTAAAATGCATCTGTGTGAGAGAATCATCAACAGTCAAGCATGGCCAAGCATGCGCACTTAAAATAGCATCCGAATGTACGCGCAACTGACTTAAGACTACGTTTTTTTTCTGGTCATTGGTGCAATTGTTTTCTGGAACTGCAAAATAGACGAATCCGGCGAAACTACCGGAAGTAAGCGGGGCGCCATTACTGAGCTGTTGCTGGGTAGCGTTGCTCCATTGCCTCCTATTGTTTTAGTTGCAACTTTCGTCCACTGGAATAAACAGCCCGCGATTTACGACTGTCACTAACGTTACAACGTTATCCCTTGTATAATGTCGAGTGGGTAAACAGTTTCCGTTATAAATTGTTTCAATGGTGGCAGTAAAATTTCGATTTTGAAGAGAAAACATTGTGAAAACCCCGGGTCGAGTGCCCCTGTCTGGTGCCGTACGGTTTACAGATTTCCTGGGCGAGTACAAGACGTGGACATTCGCGTATAATAACAATTATTTAATGACATAAGTAAAAAAAATATAATAAATATGTCATATAGTGATCAGCAAAATCTCCTCTCTTGCTATTTTTTCTATTCAATTAACATGCTATGGTCATTAAATGGCTTTCCTGAGCTAAATGTAACGTTATGTGACATAATTGTTTTCCTGCTGTTATATTGACCTCTTTCCATGGTTTAAAAACACTAATTGGTCGATATTATGTATACTTTCTAGCTGTAACGTTACCTTACCCTTGCCTGTTGCAATATGAAAATGAGATAAATAATGGACACAAATGAAAAACATGAATTTGTTTATTTGATTTCATTCATTTATTTATTTATTGTTGCCAAATGGACAGATCTTTTTATAGTTTCCTCGTTAGCAAACGTTAGCCTAGCTAGCTTGCCAAGCTATTTTCATAAATAACGTTAATCTGTAAGATCGTTTGTACCTTCATCTGTGACTGGAGGCCACTGCAGTCACAGATCAAACCAACAAGTCATTCTGCCTGGCTGTAGCTGTCATCGAGGGTGAGTTCGTGTTATCACCGAGGTTTGTTTACATACCGGTGCATATGTCTATATGCCTGTGTAACAGCTCAGTAATGGCGTCGCCACAAGATGGCAGCCTACACAGAACGCTCGTCGGATTCGTCTATAGCCCTAGGGATTGTTTGCAGCCGAAACATGCCTCCTTTTTGGGCCGACCCGCCCAGGGAGCGCAAGTTAATTTCCTAGTTTACCGACGTGCGTCTGTGGACGGAAAAGTCTGCTTTGCGTGGGTGCAAAATAGGAATGATAAATGCAGGGTCGCCGCTATGGTGGGGCATTCAAGGGTAGTGCCCCCCCTAGCGCTCATTGATGCCCCTCCTACCACGGTTTCTAATACAATGCTAAATCATAAATCAGATGTAGGCTATACAATACCAAATGTCCAGCAATCTATTTAAATAGTACATTGTGTTTAATTTGTTGTCTAATGAGATCTAATATGTGCTGGTGCCAAGAATGTTCACGTGAAGAAATAGATATATCCAATTAACACAGTCTCATCCCAAAAAGTCATATAACTGACGTCTTGGGACGTTTTTTGACCATACGTCAATATCCACCTTTTTAGGGCCCCCTTAAACGTCGGTAGATGGCGATCCCGGGCCGTCATACAACTGACGCTTTACCTTTAACGTCAGTTAGGTGACGGGTTAGGTTTAGGGTTAAGTTTAGGTCTGGGGTAGAGTTAGGATCCCATAACCTCATCTACCGACGTTTAAGGGGGCCCTAAAAAGGCGAATATTGACGTATGGTCAAAAGACGTCCCTAAACGTCAGTTATATGACGTCTTGGGATGAGACCGGGTTGATCCAATCCGACTCTTGCTTGCAAGTTCTTCAATGGTCCAGTGGTAGAACTTTAGACTAGCGTGCAAGAGAGTGGGGATTTTAGTCCACTCTCGCACAGTGATTTTTTACCCCTCATTAAAACAAATTATGTTTATTTTATTATAGTTTATTTTATGTTCATTTGATGATAGAATTATTAATCTAATCATCTCTAGTACAAAAACATTTTTTTTTGTTTTCTCTTTTAATGAACATATATGATGGGAATTAGGATGACAGCATTAAACCAAAAATACGCTAAAAATACAACAGCAAACATAAATACAATACGAAAATCCATCGTAAAAATCTGTATCCAAGTTTGATTACTATGTCGATGTAAATCTACATCATTTACCATAATTATTAGAGCACAATCGGTTCATCTGGCTCAACAAATACCACTGGATGAACACTTCCAACAAAATACTACAGACAACACCAATCTTATTTAAATCACCAATATGTAAAACAATTAGACCCAGAACACCATTAGCGATTAACCCAGCCTCTTTTTCTCCTGCTTCACTTTCTTACCTTTCTCATTCTCTTTCAAAGCAGCAGATCAAAGAAGTTAGAGAAGATTAAAAGCACAGTTAAAGCATTTCTCTCTGACAGGTACAATAGTCCCATTGAAATGCTCTCAGTCCATCACCCCTCCCACTGTATTCTCCTCCACTAGTGATTTTAACACTGTGTGACTGCTTAATGAATTTAATCAGAGAGAAAGATTGCTAAGTTCAACTTTGATGAGCGATGTGATGTGAAAACCCTTACTTCGCTGGGAGAATTATGTGTAAAACTGCGAAGGATGCTTTTTTTCAAGACTGTTGCATTATCAAGTATTGGCTGTGGGTGTTAAATTGGATCCTATGCTATCCCACTTTAAAACAATAATTCGCCCCAATAAAATCATTATATATTCACCCTTGTGTTTTTCCAAACCTGCAAGCTGTTTTTATTCCATCAAACAAAACAATTTTTTTTTTAAAGATTATGTTAAACATTTAGATTTTTTCCATCACAGAGAGCCTCAAAATCAATCATCCGGAATGCAAAATCCCGGTCAGCATTCAAAAGACAACTGAAAACTCATTCCTTCCGTGAGCACTTAACATAAAAAAATAAATAAAAAAATAAAATAAAAATAAAAATAAATCCTTTTCATTTGGGGTGGTGATGGCACAAAGGATAAGACACATGCCTTTGGTGTGAGAAATCCGGGTTTAGGTTGTATTGTAAAACACTTTTGCTGCTATTGAGGTGTGATATGGGTAAGGTTAGGGACAGGTGTGGTGGTATGGGTAGGTATCAGGGTGGGTTAAGGTGTAAGGGAAGGGTCAACTGTGTAATTACAAATGTAATTACATCAATTAATTACAGTTGTAATTACATGCAGGTATTTTCAAAATATAAGTACAATGTAAAAACATGTATGTACACAATACGTCCAATGTATCAAAGTAGTAACTTCAATGTAAGTACATAGTACTTAAAGCCACTTAATATAAAGTGGGACCCAAGTATATGTTGCAGATGTGTGTGTGTGTGTGTGTGTGTGTGTGTGTGTGTGTGTGGATGGGTGTGTGCCTTCTCAGGAACAAAAACATATACAGTATGAACTATTCCACTACAGAATACTCACTCTATTTTGGTCCATTAATGAGAGTTAAAGACAAAGCAGTGATGTCAAATTTATGAAAAAATCATTCCTTTGAGTCAAATCTTTTTAATGAATCAGTTTCAATTCAATTAAAAAAAAGATTCATTAAAAAAAAAAAAGGTACGAATTGTTCATGAATGATCAGAATAATCCAGTTCTCAAGTTCAAGTAACTAATCCACAGATTACCACTGATTCAATGATCCAGTCACAGTGGTTAAGATTTTCAGCAAATAATGGCAACAATTTTGGTCTATTCCCCACACTATCTTAAAGTCCCCCTGCTAGTCAATCATTGTATCCTTTAAAACTCACCAAAATGACATATTTAAGCGTTTTTTCCTTAACAAAATGTTCTTCATTCTTCAACGTAACTCTACACCCTTGCCTCATTTAGTATATGCAGTTCTGTGAATATGCAAATTATCCTCACCTACACACTCATGACGATCACACATTGATGTGATTGGTTACAAGGTAGTTTGTGATGTCAGAAACACCAACGATTTCAATTTCATCCCGTTTTAAGGAGAAAATTCAGCAATGGTTTTAACTTGTGCTTTTTAAAAGCATGAATCCTACGGGCAGCATTGACTTTCATTAAAGGGTTAGTTCACCCAAAAATGAAAATTAAGTCATTAATTACTCACCCCCATGCTGTACCAATCCCGTAAGACCTTCGTTCGTCTTCGGAACACAAATGAAGATATTTTTGATTAAATTTGAGAGCTGTATAACTACCACATTGGCTCCTAAGGGACTGCCTCTTGACGGCCCAGAAAGTCAATGAAGAAAATGTTTAAATATCCCAAGTGACTACCGTTGCTCAACTATATGTTTATCAAGCGACGCGAATACTTTTTGTGCGAAAAAACAAACAAAAATAACGAGTTTATTCGACTATTTCTTTTCTTCCTTCTAGGCCAGAAACGAGATTTCCACGACGCATGCGCGAGAATTGCGATCTGCTTTACACTTCAGATCGCAATTCTCGCGCATGCGTCGTGGAAATCTAAGGAAATCTCGTTTCTGGCCTACAAGGAAGAAAAGAAATAGTCGAATAAACTCGTTATTTTTGTTTGTTTTTTCGCACAAAAAGTATTCGCGTCGCTTGATAAACATATAGTTGAGCCACGGTAGTCACTTGGGATATTTAAACATTTTCTTCATTGACTTTCTGGGCCGTCAAGAGGCAGTCCCTCAGGAGCCAATGTGGTAGTTATACAGCTCTCAAATTTAATCAAAAATATCTTCATTTGTGTTCCGAAGACGAACGAAGGTCTTACGGGGTTGGTACAGCATGGGGGTGAGTAATTAATGACTTAATTTTCATTTTTGGGTGAACTAACCCTTTAAACTGAAGAATAATCAGGATATTCTTCAAAAAGCCACCTCTTTTGTTACATATAGTAGAAGAATAAAACTCATGCAGCTTTAGAACAACATAAGGGTGAATGAATTATGACTACATTTCAATTTTTGGGTGACCTATTTGCTTGAACATTCAATAAGATTCTCTGTCAGCAAGCCTTCCCCAGGTTCAGATCAGCAAACAGCAGTTTGTTTATGGAGCACGACTGTTGCTTTGGTGGAGGTGGAAGTCTGCAGTCAGCAGCAGGCAGTGACAGAGGAAGCCCCATCTCCACCCGTCACGCCCACGTGCTGCTTCAGTCTATTGATCAGCCCCAAGCTATCAGAACATCAATCATGGGCAGCTGATCGATGGCTATTTGTCGTGTTCAGATGGCCCTTGGGAACAATGGGTCTTCACATGAAGCGGTGATGCTCGGGAGCTCTGACCATTTAGAAACAACAACACCACCTTGTTCCAGAAACCTGTCGTAACATCATGTCAATAACATTTGTTCATAAACGTAAAGGGACGGAAGACAGACCCAGCTCGTTTTGCCTAATAATGTTAGTAAATGTCTAATATTAAACTCTAGTTTGTATTACTTGATGGTTTTCCAAACTCTCAAACTAAATGGAATTGCAACTGTGTTAAAGTCCCCCTGTAGTCTACCTGTAATTGTATCCCTTAAGTTAAAACTCATCTTTGATCACCAAAATGACATATTAAACTTTTAAACCAAAAAAACATCATGCCTTAAAATATCTTATGAAAAGATATTCATTTATCATTTATTCTCATGCCTTATGAAACTCTACACTCTTGCCTCATTTAGTATACGTGGTTCTATGAATATGCTAATTAGCCCCGACACCAGCTGAGAAATCCACTCGGTGACGATCACACGTTGACGTGATTGGTTACAAGTTAGATTGTGACGTCAGAAAAACCAACCCGATCTCACGGGAATTCGTACGAATTTTACGAGGTGGCTAATTCGTAACAATTCGTACGACCTCACTGGTACGAATCAGTACGATTTTGCTAAATCATACATATTTTACGAATTAGCCAATTCGTATGAATTCGTACGAATGACCTACCCCTGACCCCGCCCCTAAACATAACCGTCACGTGGGTTTAGAAAAATCGTACAAATTTGTATGAGTGATGTCGTATGAATTAGTACGAATTAGCCACTTTTGAATCACTCGTACGAATTCGTACGAATTGGTCGTGAGATAGCGTAGGAAACACCAGCAATTTCAAACTGCATCTCTGGTTCACTGCGGTTTTGAGGAAAAAAATACTCAGCAATAGTGTTGACTTATGAATTTAAACATGGTTTGTCTTAAATCATATTAATAACACCACATTGACAAATAAACAACATTAAAAGCTTGATTTTCACTCCAGGGGGACTTTAACAATCAGTTTTACTTCCACAATGTTACGTCTTTCTGACTGAAATGGGATATTCAATGAGAACGAAAAATGTTGGACAGTGAATTGGACAATACAAAAATAAAATAATATAATACATTAAAAATTACTTAATTATTTTTTTCAAGTTTTAATAATAAATAATACTAGAATAAAATTATTTTGAGGCACACAAAAAATTAATGAAACGTTACACAGAAAAATAAAATAATGAAATAAAACTATATCCTATAATGAATAATAGAGTATACAATACAACTATCTTTAAATAGTTTACAGTTTAACATTGTTGCTTTCTGTTGAATGCTTTTATTCCCGAAAAGTGAGGAAAAACCTGTTTTCCAAGATATGGCCACTTTACAATGTGACTTCAAAAGTCACAATATGGTTTTAACAAGAACCGTTTAATTAAACACCCAAGTGTGAGTGAATCAGAGTAAAGAGAAAAGGAAAGAGCGCATGTCCACAATGCCAGAACCAGAAGGCTATTATGTGTTAAACTAAGATGTGTGTGTGACAGGTGGTGTGGATTGTGGGGGGCAAAAGATTGGGGCAAGGTCAGGTGAGAGATAGAGATCACAGGTGGTCAGCTGTGACAGAAAAGTCAAATTGCACAGAGTGGTGCATTAACCTTGGGATTAAATATATCACATACAAACAAGTGCAAGTTGATGTAATTAAAACTTTGACTCATGGTAAGCAGGCACAACACGAGTACAAAACACCAGTACTAATCAGTCTCTCGGATATAAAAACTGACATTTAAAACTATTTTTTTTAAAGATAACTACCATGTAGTCACTAATAATAACTTTCAAAGCCAGACTTTTGACTTTCAGTAGTAAATGTAGCTCACAGAGAAGCTTATTTTCTTCAAGAACAGATAGGAAGAGGACATTTCCATGATGTAATTTAATCACAGTTTAAAGTGCAAAGCAGACCAGGTGTGTCATGATTCTGCCATCATGTCTTAGATTTTTCCTGGTCTTGTGGCAGGATCATGACAGACCCATGTTTTGTGTACAAGCGCATGGCCTGTGTGGGCCATGTGCTTGTGTTGTCTCGTTACATGTCCCCGCCCCCTTGTTATCCTCGTCTAGTGCTTCATTGTCTAGTCAGTTTCACCTGTCCTCGTCATTAGTGTTCCCTATTTTATCCCCTTGTGTTTGCTGTCCTGTGTCGGTTCATTGTTTGACGTTGCATGTTTCAAGCTGTGAGTAATTCTTTAAGTAAGCTGTTATTTGAGAAGAGTCTGTTCATGTTTTAGTTTTGTTCCTGTCTTAGTTTCAAGTCTTAGTCTGGTGTGTTCTACCCTGCCTTGTTTTGCCCCCTCGTGGGTTTTATTTTTCCTGTTTGTCACAAATAAACCCTTTGCACATCATCTGCTGTCTGCTATTGGGTTCATCAGCCATCCTCATGACAGAATGAACCGACCAACAAGAAACCCAGCAGACAGCAAGCCTATTTATCCTACTCTGCAGCCGTCAGACCCCGAACAATGGTGGCAGTCGGCCATCACCGACAGCCTGGAAGGCAAGCTTCCTTTCCCTCCTCAGGGAGAGTTGACCCTGAGGAAGTACGCCCAGGTCGTGGACAAGAGGAGGTTTTTCTTGCCGGAGATTCTGGTCAACCGCTACTTCATCGCGGGTCTTAACGTCCATCCTCCTCTAGCTGAACGTGAGAGACTGGTCAGCCGCCCGTTCCACAAGATGGTGGACAGTCTGTCACAGAGGGAGCTGCAGGGTGCTACAAGGTCGTCATCTTCCGCTACACTTCCTGTGATCCCTGAGGGCCGTCTGTTAGCCGTTGCTACACTTGGGGACCAACCCAGTCTTGCCGTGACTCCTGAGACACCTTCCACGTCCATCAGTCTTCATGGTAAGCGTGGAAGGCACCCGTCATGGGAGTCAGCATCAGAGTCTTCCTGCCCGGAATCCTCCTCGCCTGCAGTGAGCTCACCTGTTCCGGTAACAGTTCCTGTTTCACCCCCCTCTCCGGTCACTAGTCTGGCTACCTACTCTGCCCCACGACCCAGGAGGAAGAAGAGGAGGAAAGGACCTTCTGGTTCTCCGTCTCTACCCCCTCCTGAGCCCGTGATGGCTCTCCAACCCGCCGCTGAAGTCGGAAGCGCTGTTCCCTGTCCCGCTGCTGTAAGCGTGGCTCCGGTTGTTGCAACAGGAGATGCCGTTCTACAACCTGCTGCAGAAAGCGCCTTTTCCCGGTCGGCATTGGGGAGATCCATTCCAGAGACTTGTACTGTGAATGTCGTCTCTGAGTCTTCTGCCATGTCTGCAGAAGAGAGAGCAGCA